>NC_142679.1:15691295-15708795 GCF_964200805.1 Pocillopora damicornis | reverse complement strand
AAATAACAAGTTGCTGGTGAAGATTCTTTGTTATGAATCAATATAACTGTCTTACACGAGCAAGAAAACCACATTCTTATTTGCTCGACACAATTTTCAATTTTGCCGGTTAGAACACGTTAATTTCAGATCAACATTGGAAACAGAAATATGGCTCAAAATCAGAGAATTTGATAGTCATCCAAATAAAAAAAAGATATGTTTTGTTGTTGAATACTTTTCCATATATTGGTGACGAGTTTCATGACATTTAAAAATTCGAAACATGTTCGTTGTTTTAAAATTGAAATTTATACAGAAAGGTCGTGGATTTTATAAAAACCGGCAAAGCGCGGGCCAAAAAAATGCAAATTAGTTACATTTCAACCTAAAGCTTATCGAAAACATTTGAGTTTGTGTCCTCGCTCTGAAAAGCCTGGTAATTTTGATTCTTTTACAGTGATGGTTGTCTTTTTGCTGGTTTACATGAAATTACTTCTTTGATACTTGTGAACTAAGTCGCATACGGAAAAAGGATCACTTGTTACCCTTTGGACCAGGCATTTGGTTTTGAAATGTATCGTAATTAGTTTATTTACTCCTTATTGTTTTGTTAGGGAAGATCTTTTGTGCAGTCACTTAATTGGTGTAACATAAGAATGCAAAAAAAAAAAAAAGGGGGCGATGCTCAAAAGTTTAAAATTTTGATCTTCAAATTCAGTTTGGAAATGAACGCGTTTGACGGCGAAATTTGAGTCAAATTCGCCCCAATAGTTCAGCGTTAATAACTTAAATTAAAGGCTAAAATCAAATTAAAAGAATTTTCTCCAACCACTTCATCTCTCTCAAAATTCCGCTCGGGTCTAGTTTACGAAACTTTTTGCCAAATTGTCGCAGTTCTTAGCTAATAAAGGCTAAAATCAAATTGAGAGAGTCCACCCCAATTTTTCTTCATTGACACCGTTTTCTCAAATTTCTAGAAATTGTACACTAATCAAGAATTCTTGGCTGTTGCGGCTAAATTGATTCTACTTTATTTCTCAAAAGCTCAGCAGAGTTATTATAGCAAACCGCTGAGGGAACAACTTAGAGTCAGCCCTCACGGAAAATCAGAACTCGCCGGACTCAAGCGGAATCTCAAAATGGCATTTGACGAAATAGAGTTGGAGAGCGTTGCAAAACTTGCTAAATTGACCATGCCATGCCAGGAAGATGCTGATGAGGCAATCCTCACGGAGGGTAGTGGGGGAGAAGTTGGAGCGATGGCAGAGGATGCGGTAAAGAACGTCAGAGGGCAGACAGAGACATTGAAGAGCAGAAAGACCAGTTCCTAAGAACTGTCGAAAGATTGCTCAAGCCGTCGGAAAGAAAGAGACATGTCATTGGGACAGAGAAGAAAAATGAATAGGGGCGGAGACAATACATAGTTGACAAGACGAAATGGCCAGGAACCGTTAAATGTTGCGGAAAAACCTTTTTTTCCCGCTGGTGCGTTTAGATACCACGTAGACAAAACCGCTTTTAATCCTCGTGGTATCTAAACTCACTAGCAATGTGGAAAGTCGTCGATTTCGTCGATACTGCAACACTAGTTACTCGTGTAATTTTGATTCACTTTCTTTATTCACTGTAGTCACTCCCTTCGTCTCCCGTCGATCCTAACTTCTGATCATAAAACTCACAATATCCTAAAACACCCTTGTCTACGGTCGCTAAGGTTACAAGTTTGACGTCACTACTTCATGATGAGTGAAATCCTAAGCGAATTGATTTGTTTACAAGTCACGCACTAATTACTTCCGACACTTTCCCGACATCTACAACCTGGTACCTTTCTGTATATCTGACCTGATTTCCCGCTACAGGCCTTCAAGAAAACCTCCCTTTCTTCTTCTAATGTACAGCTTATTCGTGTAAAGTCATAAGTCAGCTTTTAAATAAAATGCGCCTTGGTCATATTTGGATAGCATCGCGGTATAGAATATGGGCACTGGTATAGGTACACTCGTGAAATAGGAACATGCTCTTTAAATCCGCCTTCCTACAGTCAAAGATAACGGCCATGGAACAAAGAACGAGTCCGACCTTGAACGTATTATAAGCAATGTTCAAACTAAGTTGAAAAATACCTTTAGTCATTTTCATTTTCACCCCTTAAATATATATCACCCCTTCCAATATATATTACATTCCTTTTATTAATAAACATACAGTTGTTTATTACAGAGTTATTTTCTAATATAGTAGTAATATACTTATTATGTATTACATTCCTTAATAATTTATTAATAATAATTTCTTCCTCTAATATATTACATTCCTGTTATAAGCAAACACACAATTGTTACAATTGTTTTATTGCAGAAGTAGTAGTACGAATTGTCCTTTAACCTACAGTAATTACAATTGTCTTATTACGGTCTTATTATAAATAAACATACAGTTGTTTATTACAGTCCTATTACTGTGTTATTTTCTAATATATTACATTCCTTAATAATTCCTGTGTTATTTTCTTATATATTACATTCCTTAATAATTCCCTAATAATAATTTCTTCTTCTACTGTTCTACATTCCTTCTATAAGCAAACACACAGTTATTACAATTGTCTTATTACGGTGTTATTTTCACCTATCCGACCTCCCCCACCGCACCCACCTCTGATAAACAGTTTTGTTAAGTATTTGCAAAAGTTGTTTACTTTGTGGTAAAAAAATTTTATGTCAAACGCATGCGTTTTGTGTAACCGAACGTTTGTCCAAATACACATGCGTATTACGAAGATTATTAATACTAAAGGTAACTGTTTAATACAGCCGGTGAGAGGGAGGGTAGAGGGCTGTCAGATCCTCATTTATGCTTCATTTAGATCTTAATTCTTGAGGTGGTTATTTTTTTAAGAAACCTGCGAAGAGAAGGAGAATAAAGTTCCAGTGAGGGAAAGTGTAAGGTTACGGTTCACAATATGACATCAATACGCATGCGTTCAAAACCGAGCCCCGTAAAGACGACAATTCATAGCCATTTTTTGCTACAGACCACAGGGAATATGAGCGACTATCTGTCTAATATAAGAACACGTCTAAATGAAATACTCTCCCCTATTCATCAGTTGAAAAGTGCCGTCGTACAAATTGTCCTTTAACCTACTTTTCAAACGTTACAAATCATCTCAGGAACTGGAAGAGGAAAATACAAAAAAAATTTTAGGAAAAATTCCACATTTTTGATTTAAGTTGGAAAGATAACTTTCAATCCAGACAGACGAATTTTGCAGATGAGCACACAACCGATCAATATATTTATCGACAGAATTTAAAGATCACGTTAAAGAAATAAACAACATTTACTAAAGAAATGAAAAACGCGCCGAGTGCATAGTTGAGTTATATAAGACATATAAGCACTTGGGAATTTTTAAGAACACGAGGAAGTGCAGAGAAACAAGAGCCGAAGGCGAGTGCTTCTCGCACTTCTCGAGCGCGCGCTTTATGGAAATATAATGAACTCGTTCTGACCAATCACGGCGCGCGCATTTCTCTAAACATTTTATAAAAATTATAACGACGCATGTTGAGACAATATGCCTAATTATCTTGCATGGCAGCTGTTGACCTATCGCAAACTGATGTTTTCACACATTTATCGACCTACAAAATGACGATTGGATAGAATTTACCACAAATAGATGAGAATATCTGAACAGCAAAACAGTAAACAGTAAACTCCTTTGTTTGAAGCTTAAGTCTTGTCGATTCATTATGAAAAGAAAAGAAAAATCAGTGTCCACGAATTCAAAGTCACATAAGATTTGATTCAGTGAGTTATCCTGCAGGTCTTGTCGATTAACACAAACAACAAAACTTATCAAGTTCAAGTTGTTGGTAGAAAACATCCAAATAGCTTGCATGTAAACACAACGATTCTTTGTGAGACACTACCAGTTCTCAGACTCTCATTTGTACCTCCACTTTCAACTGAAATGAGAAAAAAATTAACAATAACACTAACGAAATTCAAATAAAAATGACTAAAAGCTGAATACTTATGAACAAGAAGATAACAACCTAAAAGTGTGCGACATACCAACGTAAAATGAAATCCGTATAAAGAGAATCCCAGCAGTGCGCAAGAAACTAACGTACATTATCATATGACCCGTACAGCCTCGCGCATCCACTTCTATAGAAAACCATAATAATAGCTGCCGTACATGTAAGTAGGGCCGAACGGGTTGACGTTAGCAGGAGGGGGGCGTTGCTGGAAGGTTGCTTAACGGGCCCGTAAAGCTGTTCTGTTTTCCTTCAAGATGGGGGTTTCAAGTGGTTTCATACGGCACTTTAATTGAATTGAACCGATTTAAAATCACGACTGAAATAACAACTTTCCAGTCTTCGATTATGGCATTTGATATTAGTTCTTATTTGAAATATCAATTGTAGTAAGAAATGCGCTACTTCTGTATTTTACCTCTGAATATAAATATTGTCTTTCACTTGAATCATAGTCTTTCTTGTTTGAAGCATTAAGAATAGTGATCACGTGTCCTTTGAGTGAGTGGAAGTGTCTCAGTGAGCTCTGTACGTAGTTTTCGATGTTCCCTATTAAAAAATCATAAAACCACTTTGGGATCAGTAAGAAAGAATTCCGCAAACACATCGAGAAAAATCATTTTTTGGAGCATGCTATTCCAGTTTGCTTCCAGTCTCAAAGAAGTCAGACATTTGATAATTAGGCTCTGTGATGCATGATTCTGGAATCACGTCAAAAAAGTTCTTTTTCAGCAAATGATAAACTATAAAATCAGTGAGATAAAAACGTAAAGTTTTGGAACATACTATTTTAATCTGGTTTGAGCTCGGATATTGTTGATAATTAAGCTCCAATATTTTTATTGAATCACGTCAGAAAAGAGGGCTGTATCGTGCAAACACTCCAGAAGCAATTGAAGGGTCAAAAATAACTGAGTATACTCTTCATTTTGGTTGTAGCTTAGCTGAAGAGCTCAAACATCATCAAATTTTTGAGCTCGTAATTTTTAATGAATCACTTTAGAATGACATCGTATATCAGTTGATAATAAAACTTAGACAGTTGATGATAAAACTTAGGGACAATTTGAGAAACAAAGATCTTGTTATGACTCATTTGATTAAATAAATGTCCTTCCACTATCAGCTTTCGTGAAACAAAAAAATACTAAAAGTATTCATGGATGAATTAATTCATCAACAGAACATTGCTGAAAACAACTGCAGGCCACCTCAATCAGAAGGAGATCCGTTTAATCAGAAAGTGAAGAGAATTATCCATTTCTTAGTTTGCAGTTTTTTCTTCATTGTTGAATGAGTTAGTTTTGAATTGCAAGCATTCGGTAAATCTAGGTTAAATCGTTCAACACAAACAAATAGGCCTAGATAGTTTATTTGTTTTAAAAAGCCAATTATCTCACCTTGTGAGAAATTATCAGGTACTTCTTTCCTTTCGTGACTTTTTCCGACGAGATGTTCTAATTATCGTCTTGATACTGTCCTGGGGAGAAAAAAAAAGAGACTAATAAATTATGAATACGTACTACATACCTAAGTGGTTTTCGTTCAAAATAGCAAAGGTCAATTGCAACATGTCTGGATTAAAAAAAACCCATTTTCTGCTGACATTTTCTCATCGAACAAAGCCATTACGAAATTTTACTGAACTAACTTTTTAAGCATTCGAAAACAAAATGTGTAATGTGTAAATGTGAGAACTAAATGTGTAATTGACAAGCCTTGTGTCGCCATGGTAATTTAATACCAATGTTTGCCACCAGGAGATACGGAGCGATACGGCTTCATTTAAAACTTAAGTTGGTCTTAAATCCATCAGATTTAATATGACGTTTTGTTATAACGTTTTTGGATTACCGTTTCAATTTACTCTTTCTTTAGCTGGGTTGAAAGCTAACGGAAAGAACAAGTGCATTCAAAACACGCTTTAGGTCAACGCTCTACAATCATAATAGCTCGTTAAACAAAATTTACAGGAAAGAAAAGAAAAGTAAACAAATAAGCAAAAAGTATCCTAACGATAAGGGACAAATTTCTTGCGTTGCCAATAAAGTCACGTCCAAGAAGAACTGTCATGGCGGCTGCCTCCGAGGATTTGTTTTCCATTTTGCTTTAAGTATTACTCTCTTTCTTCTTACATTTGACTCTGTAAATTGAATTTACAAGAGCCATAACGAGAAAGATGAACACTGCATCATTATACAAATGTATCGTTCCATATAGAGGTTATTTACCTGTAGAAAAGTGGCTTAGAGAAAAGCATGAATCCTCGACAAGTTATCGGAACCACTTGATCCGGCATAAGAAACACTCGCCGGCCTGGACAGATTAGATACATATATATATATATATATATATATATAGATCCAAGGCAATAAGGTCCAAATGTTTCATGAATCCATAGAAGCTAAAAAAGGCGTTCAAATATTCTAGAAGCTCATAAATTCTTTCCACGTGCAAGAATGAGCGCAAAATGACGTGAATATTAATTTTCAAAATTATTTGTAATTCAAATAAGTTTTCGACTTGAAAGGCGGGTTCAGAATAAGCGACATCGAGTTCCTCGGTCTGATCCGTTCAATTTTAAAACGAAGTAGGATGCTTTGTTTTACTACATCTGAATGTTCAAGTCTCCTCAAGTTTTTTTCCGGTAATTTCCTGTGAAAAATTTTGCAGGCAGTGCATTCTCGTGCATATTAAACTATCCCTATGGGCTCCACGACGAACGCTCTTCTTTCCATTTGAGTATTCTTACACACATCTCCTCTTTTTAATAATTAAGTCCAAGAATAGAGCGAGCAAGTGAATACAGGTTCATACCTAAACTACATACACTGTTTTCTTTTTTTATATTAGAACTTTTTTTTTGGTGTCAGTAATGCAACCTTGTAGACGTTGTTGAATTAATTTAAAAGAAAGAAAAGTAACCTCAAGAGAATGCTCACTCATCGACAAATTCTTTTTCAAAGAATTTTTAGGAAGGGATGACAGGACAAGGGGGTGATTTGGAACTGTACAGGAATAAATGGTAACGAAAAAAGCGCCTAGAATGGGCGGTCAAAGGTAAGAACGTATGAAAACGCACATCAAAGCAGGGAAATGCTCACCAATGTGCACAATTACGCAGCAACGCGTAGAGGAAAAGTTTGCGTTAGGAATGCGCGGGAATACAGTCAACGTAAGGAGACAGGTAGGAACGCAGAAAGTAAACGTGTTTGCGCATTGAGTTCGGAACACAGATGGTGTAGAAACACACGGAAAGTGGACAGCACGATAGGCGATTCAAAAACGTACACGGAACGCATAGAAGTTCGAGGATACACGTTAAACGCAAAGGATACATATAAGTAGGAGCCCCACATAGTCATTTCCACGTATTTATTGAAGCAAGTTCGTTCTCTCTGCCACTAGTATGTACTCTAAAGGGTTGAAAGAACCAGGAAATGCTCAAGATTGGACTCTAACCATAATTTCGTACAATTTCAATTTTCTTAAAGTATATAACCTTTTCTCCTCTTAAATAACTTATGGGCTAACAAATTCAACCTACAAATAATATCCTGCTGCAGATGTATACCACTCTGATAGCGATTCCTTACACGAAAACCTACGATTTAAAATCCATTATGTACAGATTATTATATATACCTTATGGACCCCTTAAATGCGAAAATAAATGTTGTGTTAAACAGAGACAAGGGACGTGAATGAAATTTTTCATTGAGCAGATAGTCTAAATATATATATAGGAAAAAAAATTATATCTGAACCATCACAAATAGAAAAGCGTGGTAGCTAACAAGGAGAATAATATTGGAAACGAAAAGGTTTCAAAAAGAAGCAAACGGATCAATTGTTAAGGGCGTGATCACCTAGGGGGTGGGGGTGGGGGTGGGGGTGGGGTGGACTACTCAGTTCAAGTCGTGAACTGATTATATAGTGCGTAGTACTGCTAATGTAACGAAAGGAGGACACACAAAATTCTAAAATTATCTGTCCTATTGCACAGACCTTATTTCCACTGGATAAATCTCTCTTCAATGCATAGCGAAGTACGCTTTGTTAATATCTGTCCCCGGTTGTTCGAAGGTCGGATAACGCTATCCACTGGATAAATCTCTATCCGCTGAATAACGCTATGCGTTTTGCCATCACTTATTCGCTGGATAGCATTATCTGCCCTTTATACGACTGGACCCTGGCTGACTGCGATTCATCCGTTGGATAGCGTTCATTATTTTAGTATCAGCTCTTTGAACAACTGGGACCGGCACTAGAGCGAAACTGCACACAAATCCGAGAGACCTACTTCGACGACCAACAGCTCCGCCCTGATAGGGTATTCTCCCTTACCCAAAGTAGCATCTTAAACCTGACTAAGAATATTTATACCTGCATATCTGCAAATTAAGCTCTTGCTTTGGTCAAGAGAACCTTGGTAGATGGTAGATGACCTCATAAATATTACTGACTCGTTTTCAGAAAGTAAATTTTAAGTACTCAATTATCATTATGGACTCAGTAAGTCCAAATTTGCCTCTAATGGGAATTCAACCGCGAACAAAATTGTCCATTATTATAAGTAGAATTAACTTATGTTTGACTGCCGCCGACTTAAAATATTCCTCCCTTTTATCGATGAAAGATAACAGAATCATTATAATAAATTTAACTGATCCTTTTTGCTTTACGTCGACTGTGAGAATTCTTACTCTTCATTCCCCGCACTCCTCTCAGATGGACCAAAATTTTATACTCTTTGGATTTCAAACAGTTTGACATCCGTATCATACCAGATTGGGGGATCAATGTTCCTGAAAAACAGAATGCGAGTGAGGTGAATGACATGGATGTTGAACTAAATTTTTTTTCCATTTTTTACCTTTTTTCCGTTTTAATATTTCATAACTGTTTATTTTTTTTTTTTTAAACTGAGGGCTCGCACGCCTCGATTTTCCCGCCAAAGGTTGCCGAGCGCGCGTCAATTTTCCCGCCCAAACTCATTTTTGAATTAAAAGTAGTTAATAGGTTTCTGCTTTCTTTTCCCCCTTACAGGGTTTACAGCGTGCGGAACGCGAGTGTACACCACTTTACGCGAGTGTACACCACTTAACGCGAGTGTACACCACTTAACGCGAGTGTACACCACTTAACGCGAGTGTACACCACTTAACGCGAGTGTACACCACTTAACGCGAATGTACACCACTTAATGCGAGTGTACACCACTTAACGCGAATGTACACCACTTAACGCGAGTGTACACCACTTAACGCGAGTGTACACCACTTAACGCAAGTGTACACCACTTAACGCGAGTGTACACCACTTAACGCGAATGTAGATGTGAATGTAGCTTTAACGCGAGGATAAACTTTGCCACTTGGTTTTAAACCTCTACATTTTCCTTAGAGAGCTGATTACTTATTTTTTTTGTTTACCTGAGGTAAATAATTCCCCACATATAAGTTCGGAACCACATCTGAGTACCACTGTTGGCCTGTAACGGAATGATAGACATTTAAGAGTGTCATCAAATTCTGCCTGACGGATAAAACCACAGCAATTATCTCTGAAGAACTAACAGCACCTTTTGGCTAAGGGGATTTCGTGAGATCCAGCTACCTTAAAAGGATCTCACACAAAACTTACTTCCGAACCAAAAAGTTTTCGAGCGAAAAATTCCCAAATTTCCGTAACTTTTCAACAACCCTGTAGCTGAATACTCATCCTCTTGTTAACCCTTAGCACCCTAACATCAGTATGCATATTCTCCATACTGTTCTCTATACATTTCCTATGGTTGTGCTAAGGAGAATTCAGTGTTTAACAATCAAGAGCTTCTTTGGTTTGTGATCATTTCCTTTATTCTCGTGACCTTAATTGATATAATGGAGAAATTGTAAGGAGAAATTAGTTGCTTGTCACCCTTAAGGGTCAAAGAGTTAAACTTCCACGCGCGTACACTAAATGTTTGCAAACTCTTCGAGATACCAAATGTAACTGAAAGCGTGACTCATCAGTGATTACAGAAGTTTACATACCTGGTATTTTCTGATTAAGATTGGGTGTGGCACAGGTAGAAGACCGACCAATGTGCCATGCTGAAGAAACTTGATTATTTCAGACTCATCCGTCAAACCCCTATCAAAACAAACAAAAACACATCAAACAGAGCCGAAAAAAAAAAAAAAACAAAACAACCACAAAAAAAAACAATACAAAACTGAAAGTAACATCTTAAACATTCATCATTGATGATTAACTTACTTGTCTATGCAAATCTTTTCCACTTGAGGAACTAAAACTTGAAGCATTCTCATTATCGTCTGCAGTGGAAGCTTCTGTTTCCAAGACTGGACCTACAGGTTTTTTAAAGAATATATTTGATTTTAAGATTAAAGAAGGGCACTCACGACTTAAAACAACTCTGGGTACGTGCCACGATGAGCTTTTTTGAGGATGATGTAAGATCAAATTCTGAGAACGGACATTTGAAGAACTTTGCAATCACCATTGGAGAGTTCATGTTTTGATGAAAACTTCAAAGTGGAAGATTCACTCACCCATTCAGGCGTTGCTACAAATGGCCCTGAGCTTGTGACAGAAACAGATCGTCCAATAGATTTTCTCTCTGTGCGGGATGTTCCAGGGGTACTGGGTGGGGTTGCTTCCCCAGGGGACCGTGCTTCTACATCACTAGTTTCTGATTCACTGGCAGGATTGCGAACTTCTTTCACAGACACTAGGACAAAAAGAAAGAGCTGTTGTTAGCATGTCCAGTTTGTGGCACTGCTAAATAATCATGTCCGCTTTACAACACTCAAAATTAAATATAAATAAAGCAAGTGCTAACTATTGACTACATAAGGACCTATCTTGTTTGCAATTTGTATCATTTTTTTTTCCATTCCTGCATTATTTTAATTCCTTCCTTTGGATCGTTACTTCTATGTATTTCTTCTCTTTCCATGTTAATATGTTGTCGCTCTCTTCATTTTGACAATCATTTTCTTTTTTGATCCAAAACTTATTGCAACATTTATTCGCTTACTGTCTGCGGACATCTCCGGTAAACCCTCGGCCGCTGAAGCACTCGTTCCAGGCTTCTTTTCTTCTCCCTCACTGCCTGAGGTCTGAGCATCCCTGATAGAAAATTCAACATTTTCGTGACCAACTGCCGCGTAAATATTCATGCACTCATCGAGAAAACAGGTTAACCCTTTCACTCCCACATTCCATTACTGTCCCACACAATTACTATGATTCTAGTTTGGAGAATTTGGTATTGGATCAACTACTGATCTCCCAATTGACGTTTCTCTTTATTCTCATCACTTGTCTGCTTGATATTGTATTGATATTGTCAGAAGAAATTCTGTCTAAGTCACTCGTGGGAGTTAAAGGGTTACTGCTGTTCACGTATCATACATCAGTAGAGGGAATTAGCGGCTACTCTAGCCACGAACAGTTCCACAAATGAAAACATTGTGCACAGAAATCTTACTTGTCTGAACCTTGGGATGTAAGTCTCCTTCTTGGCTTCTGTACAGTAGCAGGATCAGTTGGAAGATTTGCCAACTACGGGTGAGAAAACAGTCACAAAATAACTGCGAGTGAAAAGATAAACTCAAACAGCATGGACTCACTACCTTTACTCACAGACTCCCTTAATATTAGTCACTTTGAGCCTAATGCTGTAAATAAATAAAACAACAACAACACTAGTTTCCTATTTTCTCAAGTTCTAATACTCATTTTTTCAACATTTGACATTGGTTAGTTCACACTGAAAACAATTGGTACACTATAGGTTTACGATGAGCAACTAAAAACTTTACTGTATGAAAGCACTGAACAGCTAAACAATTATTTCACTAGATGAATAACAACTTCAACGCCATAACTCATAGGAAACTTACCTGGTGGAAGATATTTCTCTTTCTTATAATTGCATACACGAGATGAGAGTTTCCTAAAGCAAAAGAAACCCAGTTAAAAAAAAGTTATAGGAAACATTCAGTATGCAAATATCAGTTATTTTTTTTGTTGTGACTTTTTTCATATATTTTTACCAAAATTGATGGGACAGTATTGTACAAAAACAATGCAAGTGAAATGGGCAAATTTTTTTCTTTGTTCTTGCGAAGTTTCTGTAAAGGCTCAAGAAAAAAGTTTGTACAAAGATTCACAGCTTTTCAAATCACATTTCCCTGGAAAAAGAGCACTATTTCTTCAGACATTTGCAGCAAAATGTAAGTTTGCCTTGATAACCAACTATTGTTCAGGTCATTAACCTGCATTCCTCCCAAACGGAGAGGGAGAAAAGAGAGATCTCTACTGCAAACTACAAACATCATTAATGTATCTGTCCTCCAAGAGCTCATACATAAGAACTGATACGTAATTCAACTTATTATAGAAAGTGTCATACCATCAAATTGATACTGAATGATGTTATTAAAGATCTCCAGCAAGAAAAACACTAAATGGTGATTGGTGGCATTGGAGAACAGGAACCAGGGAGTGGAAAATGCCTGAAAAAACAAAATGGAAAAAATATTCAGCCTACAAGTTTGAAATAGAGGGTAATCTGTTAATGAGGGATCATAAAAAAGGGCAATTACCTGTAGCGTTTTCATTTTCATTTTCAAAACACAAACAACAAAGTATCTTTGGAAATTCAACTTCAGTTCCCAAGCCCAAATAACCCTTGCAAAGAAAAGCAAAATTGGCATGCTCTTACCTCCAAAAGATGAAGCAATTTATTGGCAGCCACCATTGAT
This sequence comes from Pocillopora damicornis, assembly GCF_964200805.1. Lineage (NCBI taxonomy): Eukaryota > Metazoa > Cnidaria > Anthozoa > Scleractinia > Pocilloporidae > Pocillopora > Pocillopora damicornis. The sequence continues at coordinate 15,695,978 of NC_142679.1, read as the reverse complement.
AAGGATTTCAAATAGGGAGAAACTGTAAAGAAAAAAGAGTACACAGGGTCAGCTGAGAATGATACTAACTTGAGTGACTTAGATGTGAACTGGAAATAACTTTTGAACATATGAAAATGTGTGTTTGGCAAAATCCAACCTTTGGGTTGCCCATGCAGGCATGTAAAATGTATGAAGTCAATGCAGTGTTTTTTGGGGGTGAAAAACATGTGAGAAGATGATTGACTTTAGTTTGACCCTTGGATAGATATCTGTAATAAACCCCAAGTGCATTGTTCCTGAACAAGTTGCTAAAGCATAATTGCAATCAACTCATTTTCTTGCCCTGATCACATGCAATAATTAAACCATTTTTAATTTGTAGGATTTGTTTTTACCAACGTATCTCCATTACAAGGATACAGACTGAAAAAAAAATCTGTAACCTTTCACTTGAAGCATATTGTATTTTGGACCTGCTCCAATGGATCCCATGACTTAAACACGACAGTTATTAACAACAGTAATCACTGTACTCTTACCATTGACAATAATTGTCAAAAGACAGTCAAACAGTGGTTGAAGTCTTTGATGTCCATTTGTAATGATCTTATGGAACACCTGTAAAAAAGGGAGACACTAATAAGCTGCATATCCACACAGCTGAGCCCAGTTGTTCAATAGCCAAATAGTCCTAATTCCTTTTTAGAAAAGCCTGTTTGAGATAATTTTCTCTATTCTCTTTGGAGCATCTTCTCACCTTTTTCAAAGCTTTAAGATCTGAAATCAAATGTCACAATAATCCTGGGTTATCTTAATCCTATCACTTCCATGATTTCATCATGTATTCTCCTTATTGTCAGCTATATAATACTGATAATGTTACTTTGGAGAATTTACTATTGGATCAACATATAGTCCCTTAGTTGATATTTTCTTTATTCTCATCCCTTGTCTGATTCATATTGTATTGATATTGTAAGGAGAAATTCTGTCTTGGTCACTGTGAGTTAAAGGGTTAACCCAGCTTTGAACATCCTGACCCTGATGAATAACTCTCATGTAGGCATGATTTTAAAAAAATAGACATATGTAAGATTTCTGGGTAACACAAAATATACTTACAATAACAAGAAAATCAGCATGGGTCCCTGTAAACACAGGAATGTCCATTGGCACTCTAACAGAGTATGGCTTATTGAGACGGACTCCTATCAGTGAGATAATGACACAAAATAATTGAAATCATGACAGTTATGTTAGCACTCGTCCTAGGTATTAACAAAATTTTCTGCTTTATTGGGAATTTTAAATTTATTTTCACTGACTCTGTTGTTGTCACAAAGTTATGGAAGTATCATAATGAATGACTAAATAAACAATTTGTTCATGCTCTGAACCTACCAAAATTTCTTTCTCCACTTAAAAGCAGTAATATGAACACTCCTATATGCATCAAACCTAGACGAGCTGGAAAAAGAAGGAAAAAGTAGAATGATATATTTACTACTAATTAATAGCTTCCTGCATGTAAAAGCAATATAACCTTTCCTACTGTATTAAAGATCAAACCCTGAGCTGGGCGACTTACATTGATCAGACCTTGCATCATTCAAGTGATAAAGAATTGGGACCAAGATATCCAGCACATCACTGCTCTTCAGCACGTAGAACAGAAATTTCTGTTGGAGATTTTTGTTTATAAGAGAATGAACTGTTAACTTGTGATCACTTTAAAAAGTAACCAACAAACTGATGGCAATAAAAACAAAATCAGTCTCTGGTTACCTTGTTTTGGTCACACATCTTCCAAAATAGAACTAGAAGTTCTTGATGGAAACTAACTTTCTTGCAAGAATTTGGAAGATATGTCTGAAAACAGAAAAGACAGTATTTACCACAATGTCCCCTTTAACTGTGACAAAAAAAAACCTTGCAAATAAAGGCATATTATCCTTAAATTCTGGCCATTCTACTTCTCAGGATATCTTAGGTTCTTAAGTGTTTGGGAAATAATTCGATATAAATAAATTTCTTGAATTACATACTTGAATAAGAGGGTTATTGAGTAGATTTGCAACACCATGGAGAATAAAGTAAAAGTCCTGCAATGAAATAATTCAACATAAGTATACATATGTATATGCCACCAATTAAAGTGGTTATAACCAGGTTAACCCCTTACATGTAACTCCCATGAGTGACCAAGACAGAGTTTCTCCCTATAATATCAGTACAATATCAAGCACAAAAGTGATGAGAATAAAGAAAAATATCAATTAGGGGAATATTGGTTGATCCAATATCAAATTCTCCAAACTCACATAATAAGAATTGTCAAGTAGACAGTAAGGAGAAATAATAATGAGACCTTGGGAGTGAAAAAGTGAAATGGCTTCAAACAAATTGGCTTCTGTTCAGAGACTGGGTTAAATTACTTTACAGATATTTATACTTTGAAATCCAACATTTCACTTGCAAGTTCTTGCACCAATAAACTGCAGTAATACCATATGAATATTTTTACCTCTTCTCTATGTATTCGTGACAAATAATTACAGAAAAGGTTATCAACTGGAGGTTCCTAAAAACAAAAAAAACAAACAAAAAAATCAATGCAAACATAATAAGATAAAATTTGTTCATTTAGACAAATATTTAGATGAACAGAATCTATGAATCCACTTCGACATGGACTTATTTAAATATAGTTTTTCATTATCACATTGAAGATAAACCTTTAGTTTGAGCTGCAACTTATGATGTTACAAAAAGAGAATCCTTAAAAAATTAACACTTGGAGTGGATCTCAACCAGATGCTCTCAGGTATTAGTTGGTCACTACTACCAAATGAACTACAAGCCATCTGTTGGGAGGGAAGAAAACTTTACTGGCATCTTTGTTGAGGAAAATCTATTCACAAAGGGTGAAAATAAAATATGTCTCATTCTGACCTGTGGATAACACATGCAACAAAATGCAATTTCTTCAGCTGTATCGTAACTCTTAGTGAGGATCATTTTGTGACTCATTATCATCCAAATGTCTAATTTACAACTTATTTTCTATTTACTATTTCATATTTCATTTTATTGTTTACCATTTTATATTTACTATTTGTAAAATCCTATGAAATAGATTCTTCAAGCTGAAACAACCTCCAGGCCACAATTTATAGGTGCACATGAAGATTGTAGAGAAAAATGCTGGGAACTGTTTTAAATTATATGTAGTTTACCTCAAAAGAGTGTTCTGTATCAGTTCCATTCATTGTAGTTGGGGTGGGCTGCATTGAATCATGATCCAAAAGGACAACAAGCAATTGAGCAGCAACCTCCACCAGAGGTTCCCGGTAATCAGCAAACATAAGGTGGTTATATCTAGAAAATAAAAGAAAAATGTTACAATAACTATACTCTTCTAATCAAAATCCCTTTTCATTAATTCAAAGAAAATTGGACAGACAAAGTAACACCAACAGTTTAAATTTCCCAAGAATTCCATTGGATCAAGTAATTCAAGCACACATTCTCACATAAAAAAATATACATGGTTAAGTCTTCACAAAAACCAAGTAGCCCATTGCACCAGAGTTTGTCCCAGTTTCTCTATGAAATGATCACCTGTGAGAGAGCTCAACCTTACAAGTGATCATTTCATACAATCTCCCAACAATTTCAACACACTTTCAAGAAGAAAGGTGATGAGAATATAAACAATCATCATATAGAGAATAACGTTCATTAGTATAACTTGTGAACTGCTGCTTTAAGCACTAAGCTACCACATCATACACAAGCACAGAAACATAAATTTTTACATGATACATTAATGTAATAGTGAAAAAAAATTTTTTGCAACAAATAAACCTCACATTTTAAAGTTCTTGCCTGTTCAGGATGTCAATCCCTGGGTGCACGGTCACAGTTTACTTTTACAACTACACTATTTCTGTACTTACGGCACTCCATATCCAAGGGGGTCGTACGAGCACACAAGATTTAACAGAGAGGTGAATATTGGAAGAGCATGTCTGATAAAACAAAGCCAAGGAAAAAGATTGTATCCCATTCAGTTTTGCATTTATTTCTTAGTAACCTCACTTCAATTAGTATTTATTATCACTGAGGAAAGTAATAAACAAATGCAAACACCTTTACCTATTCCCAGCTGATGAGAAAAATGACAGCCATTTATTTGGTCTACAGTGATTTTCAGCTACAAAACAAAATTAAAATTACTATTATTATTCATAGAATAATACTAAAAAAATGACTACAATCAACCTCTCAGCCACCACAAATACGTTGTACAAATCTAAGTCCTGTTCACTGAAGATCTTTTGAGAAAGGGGAATTTAAATTATATTCCCTCCAAGTTACCCTTGCATCAACAGACTTATCGGAATTATAAAATGCACATGTTGTCAGAATGATGAGTACTATATGCCAAGTTTGTTCTAAGGTGTGTTGCCCTATCCAATGGTTATAAATTACATGAAAAATAAAGTTGGTTGCTACCTGCTAACTAAAAAAAAATACTCGTTATTGTACTGGGCACAATTTGACACTTTTACCCCTCTAACACTGAGAAGTGATTAATGTTTTTTAGCAAACAGAATACTATTTTTCAGACTACTCAAACTCATCAGATGGAAATTGTTATCTTGATCTAACACCAAATTCTCATAACTTCTCACAAGG
>NC_142679.1:15583795-15686295 GCF_964200805.1 Pocillopora damicornis | reverse complement strand
CAACAGAAATACCCAGAGTAAAAAGGCTTTTGAATTTTAGAGAAAAGAGTCCCAACCATTGGCCCATTTCAAAATGTTTTTTGATTATTAAGCAGTTTTTGATCAAATGTCCATGGTTATCATAGTGCTTTAGATTTGAGTTATACCCTTTGAGATGGGTTAAGAGACCTCTACATCTCCTACTCGCCCAAACAGAAGAAAAACTCCTTGTTAACCCTCAATTTACACCCTGATATCAGTATGCATATTCTCTATGCTGTTCTCTATACATTTCCTAAGATGCTAACAAGGAGAATTAGTTTCACCACAAAGAAATTCTGTAGTTGGTGATCATTTCCTTTATTCTCATGACATGTTTGATTTGATGTTGGTATTGTGGGGAGAAATTAGATCAAGTCCCTCTAAGAGGCCAAGCGATTAAACTATAGCTGTTATTATGACTTTATCTTTCAAGAAATTTGAAACAAATCAATAAAAATAAAAACATACCAGAAAGTTGTTCAGAAGGGTTGGAACAACCAGTCAAAGTGGCATTATGAAGCTTCTCAACACACTATACATAGAAATAAACAAGTGCAGGGTAACATTAAAAAAAAAGTTATCTTACAACCAATGCAAAAACAATAATAACATTTTTCACTCAGCTAACTGCATAATGAATATATTGCTTCAAATTGGAGCACAGACATATATCTCTAGTTGATTAGCAAATGATCACCATGACAAATCCTTTTAAGACTTGTTGTTTGTATGTTAAATTAAAAATATGCCTTTTTTTCTACATGTACATGCAACATCTGTTTATTAGCACCATTGGGAAGTCTAAGCCACAGTAATTTGAAATTGTTTATACAAATTAAAAATGACATCAATATGTAAACAATATTTGTCAATACTTCCTGAAAATAGCATGAGGATTACTAAGGACAGATTTTGTCCTTAAAAGACATGATAAGTTATGCCTGAGGTTTGGTTAACCATAAAGGACTCTAGGCGCAATTTATGCATGAGTTTTGCCGCAAAATAAGTGATAACTAAATTTATTCAATTTTTTGACATAGTTGAAAAAAATTTCATTTATCTCACGAAGTTACACCATGAATGCTGCCTGATCATTTTGTTTTTCATTTTTATACAGCAGCAAAATACTGGAATGTGAGAGAAATGATTCTATGGGTACCCTGGGTATTTTGGCATTTGATTGTATACAATCAAATGGAAAATAAAGATAATACGATTTTATAAAACAGACGAAATCGTTGGCGTAAATAATTCATAGTATACTTCAAAAGATCACTTAAAAAATATATCTGCTCCCCTCTGCGATAGGCGAGAAGAAAGAAATTTATCGCTTAAAGTAATAGCACTAGTGACAAGTGCTTCGAACGTTAATTTTGAAACCTAAAATTGTGAGCATGAACGTCAGAAGATCATAGATGAAGATTTAGACACTCAAGGTCACCTTCGATATCTTGTAAACACTTCTAGGGCCTTTCGATAATTTACTCGATTTATGAAGAATATTCCTTGCTTGGTAAGAAATTAAACATGGTTGAATTTTAGTCGACTGAAAACACAGACCTCTTCGCGATCATGTCTAAACTATAGAGAACAAAAATATTCGTGTTTGTTGTTAATGAAATTATAAAACATTGGTAATTGCAAGCTAGTCTGTCATGCTCCAACAAAACTCATGGCTTCGCTTACTGTTGTATTGTAAATTAAGACAAAGGCCATCAAAATAATTAGAAAGCAAGGAAATCAAGACGAAAACTGGCCATATCGATTTCTTGGACAAGTTGAAATTCACTCATAACACGAAGAGTTTGAGGAGTGTCAAGACATACACTCACCTTGTAGCAAAGCGTCGCCAAATTTGAGGGATTCTCGTCTCGTAAAGCTCTGATTTCCGAGGCAGGAATCAAAGTAAAAACGTCACTGATAGTCGCCGACGACTCAGACCAAAACTGATCCCAAAAGGTGTCATCTGTCGCTTCGACAGCCTGAAACGATCGACAAAATTGACTTCGGTGAGTTTATCAGGTGAACATTGACTAACAACCGGTTCAGTTCCACAAAACCCTCCGCCAAAGATCTCGAAAAAGACAGCTGAGAATACATCTTCATCACTTTGCTCACCGTCTTTTTTGTTGTCAGCTGAACGACGGCTTTCCTGAAATTTAGTTTACTGTCCGAACCTCCCATTCTAACAACTAAATTTTCCCTCCTCTTTGTAAACTCTTCAGAAAGGTGACGGTGCGCAGCCTCTGTCAACTGCCTCCGCCACGTGGGTTCGGAAACTGTCGCCCAATCTTCGTGAACCCTCGGTAAGTGAAATGCGCAACCGAATACCGTAGTGGAAAATATTAATATTCAAATTTAGTAGTTCCGGGTCATTAAATTTCGGGAAGTTCTGCGAGCTAAACGTAACGTAATCGGGATAGTTTCGAGACTGAGGCTCAAAGACTTCATGACTTAGCCGTGGATTAAGGAAGTTGGGTCAAATATGTCTGGTGAGGCGACTGAAACACGACTTCACTTCGAGGGAGTTCTCGACAAAGCTGGTAGAAGATTCTTTGAGGTATGTGTCGGAATTTTAAGCTTGCAGATTTTTAAGTAGCTCGATTTGCGATCTTATGAAGCCTGCACTATGATGTTAAGCGTTATGAAACATGATTACGATATAAAAGAAAAGAGGAAGGCGATTTTCCTAACGAAAACAGTGTTCGAGATCTTGGTTAGATTAGCTTGATTTACATGTAAGCTTACTCTGATGTAGGAAAGCTCAGCCAACAAGGAAATTGTGAAATTTCAGCGGGAGGTCGCTGTTGTTTATCTGTTCATCACGCCTCTAAAACACTTTTATATCTTTCACCAGTAATAATTCTCATTTATTCACAATTATCACACTCACTTGACTTCCAAAAGGATTGAATAGTACCCATTAGGTTTAGGTTTCCGTCGAAAACGAAAGTTGGTTGAAGCAGTTTTGAATTCAGCGCTTGGCTGAAAAGGACATTGACTAAGTTTCTGGTTCATTTGCTTATCCTTCTTGAGATTTCTTCGTCAAAAAAGAAAAGAAAAACTACTGATTAAAGAGAGCTATTTGAATCACACTAACATAAGCGTGCTGTTGACTTCCGCTCAGTTTCATAATCAATCTGGCCCCCTCAGTGATATCGATCTTTAATGTTTCTGTGCAACTTTTGGTAAAATAGACTCGAGTCGTATGTGTGAGAATTATTACAACCAGGAATGCTAAAGCGAACATTTCTGTAAAATAACACCTCCGTTTGTAATTGGTTACCATGAAAGCAAGTGTGATAACCACCGATTAATCCTTTCTTCTCTTGAGAGTAATGATATCAAAATAGGATAATGCTAAAATGGCAACAATCGAGCTCAGGTATAGTTAAGATGCTTTAACCCTTAAGAGTGACTAGCATCTAATTTCTCATTACAGTTTCACCCCTGAATCAAACATAAGGGTTGAAAGAATAAACAAAATGAACATTGACTAAAGAAGCTCTTGGTAGTTTGTTAAACAAATTCTCCTAGTTAGTATCTCAGGTAATGTGAAGAGAATAGTGTGGAGAATTTGCATACTGATGTTAGGATGAAGAGGGTTTGTAAAACCAGACTTGCCACCAGCTAAGTACTCACTGCTAGCTGAGTAACCATGGATACATTCTACTGTAACTCTCCTGGTGGATTATCTTGGAGAGTCTCCTGGATACAGAAAATTTAATCTCCTGTTGGGCTCCTGTGCAGAAGGAAAATTTTCTGGCTGAGAAATAAAGGCAAATTTTGATCTTTTCAGGAATAAGTAGATAGAAAGTAAATGTTATCCTCACCATTTATGCAACTGTCAGTTTGTGGGGAGATGTTGCTGTGAAATAGGTGATAAAGAAGGGAAGGAAAGTGGATTACACTGCTTGTACTTTGAATGTGTCATATTTTCCTGAGTAACATCCTTTCTAGATTGGGTGAGTGGGAAATTTGTCTTGTTTCCAGGAGTGTGTGTGCTAATGATAGCCTTATGGTTTGTAGAGATGAGTCAACCCTCTTTAAGTTTTCAACATTGGCTATTCCTTTGTGGGGAAATGCATGTTTTATTTTTCCTATGTGTTACAACTATAACTCAAAGGTAAATAGTTGATTTTGCACCCCACAGGTATGTTTCACTTAAATAATAAGATCCTTGTAGGTGCCTTTGTTTCATTGAATTTTGGCCAGAAGTACAGTGTACCCCACAATTAGTTCTGTGCTGTGATCACTGTGGAACCTTCTAAATCATAAGTTACTTGTGCAGTATGCAAAATGTTTCAGTCTTGTATTGTACATAAATGTATCTCAACCCTTTTAATTCTCAGAATTGAATTTAACATGTTACTTCTCCCTATAATATCTCCACATGATCTAGCAAACAGGTAATGAGAAAACTCAAGCTTACATGTATCAGATAGAAGGTGTCATCTTGATCTAAAAACAAAATTCTTGCAACTTATTACTTGGAAATGAAGCAGCCAGAGGGGTGAATCAATAATTAGCTCTTGGGAGTTAAGGGGTTAAACAGCCTCATTCTGTGGTTTGTTATGCATTATGGGGGCAGGGGATTACTTTCTGGTGGAGCAGAGAGCTTGGCTCCCACCCCTGAAACTGGGCCTCAGCAAAACAGATGCCCTATGTGAGTTTTTTGGTGGTTCTAACCTACAGTTCTCTCATGGGTTTTTCTCTTCATTAAAAAAAAAAAAAATTTAAAATATAATTTGACTCATGTGGCTTAAAAGTTTGCATATGGGTAGGATCAGCATTGTTTTAAGCTTTACATCGTAACATCAGTATATATTCCTAATAGTGTTTTCTATACATTTCCCAAAGTACTGACAAGGAGAATTTGTGGAACAATCAAGAGCTTTTTTTAGTTGATGATCATTTCCTCTATTCTCCAGACCTCAATGCAGTGATTTGGGGTTGATACTGTAAGAAGAAATTAAATGCTAGTCGCTTTTAGGGTCAAAAGGGTAAAGTTTTATGAGTTCAAATATGTTAAAAAACATGGTAAATTTATCATTATTCTTGTTCTACATGTACATTGATATGCCACATGCAAGTTTTATGTTGGTGAAATTAAATGAATAATGATTTGGTTTAGTAATTGTTATATTTTGTGCCACAATATTTTTAGGGCTTTAGAAAGAGATGGTTCACACTAGATGGGCAGGAGTTGAAATATTACAAAGCTGCTGAGAAAACAGTAAGATAAAGGGAGCAAGATTGAATTTTGCAACAGAATTCTGTTTACTAGATAGACATGTATGCCTTTTATAAAATACCATAGATCAAGACTTTCTTTTGAGCTACTTGTCAGTCATGTTCATTAAACAGTCAGTGATGAATATGGATATTTAGAATTTATGAATCCTTTTCTTTTTACAGGAAGAAAATTACCTTGGAACCATTGATTTTGGCCAGGTAATATTTTTTTATCAACTGGGGAAGATCATGTTGGAAGTACACATGTGATATAACAGAAGACAGATACTACAATATAACTAAAACTCTATTTCTACATCTTCAATCAATCAATTCCTTGATTTATTCATAAGACTAAAATTTCATTTTGATTTGATGTATTACTGTGGAAAAAATCATTCCTTCATGATTCACCTCCATTTCTGGGATAACCATTGTAATAGGTTAATAAGGAAAGTGCTATATCACGTGGCATACTTAATGACAGTTTTTGGCCAAATTAAGAGTTATCTAAATACAAGTATAATTAATTTATCTTACATCTGTTATCATTAGGTCAAGGCAGTTAACCCAGTAAAGATAGTCCACAATGGCTTTCAGATTATCACCAAGAGCAGGACGTACACATTTGTAAGTACTGCTGAAATGTCATGCCATTCACCTCAATAATATACTTAAGTGAAAATCTCTCCTCCTCTGCCCCTTAGTCTATGTGTAGCCTTACCCCCCCCTCTAAGGTAAAACTCGCCTCTGTTTCACCTTGGCAGGGGGGGGAGGGTACAGCTACATGTAGGCTACTGCTCCCAGGCTTCCTTATCCACCCCTCCCTCCCCCAGAGCTTGCTGTAGCAGCAACTATTTTGCCAATTGACGATCTAGAGTATCATGCCCTCAGGTGTGCTTGTATCGTCTGTCTGATCGCCTTCAACTGCACGATGGAAATTTCGTGGAGTGGCCGTATGCCTTCATATCTTGTGCCTTTACTTTTACTGTACAGATGTAGCAAATGCCAAGTTCCTTTGAACCTTAAGGGTGACCAGCATCTAATTTCTCCTTACAATATCACCCTTGAATCAAACATTAAGGTCCAAAGTATAATGGAAATGGTCATCACCCAAAGAAGCTCTTGATTGTTAAACAAATTCTCCTTGTCAGCACCTTAGGAAATGTATAGAGAACAGTATGGAGAGTATGCATATTGATGTTAGGGTGTGAAAGGGTTGAAGCCGTCTAGTCTGCCCCCATTTGAACTCTGCTGTAAGACAATCAAATAGTGCCATGTGCGCAAGAAAGCAAAAAAACTAACGCGCAATGCTTGTGTTACCTTACTCGTTATGCGCGAATGAAGTGTTTTGTTGTCCCTTGAATTTGCTTCTCCATATCGCGGTCAAGTTTAGGTACAACTGCAGGCGTATTTGTAAACGCAATGTGTACATTTATCAGACAACAGCCCTTTACTCGATAAACCACAATCACATTTCCGGATAAATGTCGCGTAAACTCGCCTACTTCATTATGTGAAAGGTCGTAAATGGAAGTAATAACCACTTAAAACTCCTTTTTTTTAACATTGTAAATTATGATAAGAGTAAACGTTTAAGGAGAGGTTAAGTGTTAAGCCAGCCAGAAGCCATGATCTGCTGAGGGTTATTTTTCGATTTAAGGTTTCTTGCTCTTTCAGTCCGCTCCAACACCTGAGTTGTTCAACGACTGGGTAAGTGTACTGAGGCAAGCAATGCAGTTGAAATCCTTTGATATGCGCAGGAACACTATCAGGTAAGAGAGGTAGATTTTGAACTGTGAGTTCAAAGTCGAGTTTTGAAAGTAATCTGGGATGACATTAGTTTGTCTCGTCTTTGTTCTTTAATTGGTCCAGAAACCTCATCTCATCCTCTCAAACAAACAGGATTATGTCCGTCGGGTTTATCTCAAGGCGCAGCTTTAAAGTTGGTGATCGCGAATTGTGCATGAAATCGATTACATGAAACGTTATTTAAGTCGCTTTCAACGTGCGCCTCTTAAGTTTAATCTTGGAAACAAAGCGGTATTTTTCTGGCATAAGCTCAAGCCCCGTTAAAGTGAATTTTTTTTTTCAAGCTGGAATTTATGCCATTGATTTCATTCGAGAAACCACTTGTAAAGGAATACTAATTTCTGACAGTTTTCTTCCGACGGGTGGCTCGTGTCTGGGCTAATTGAACGATAAATCCTTGATTATTAACCAGTGACCAGCATCTAATTTCTCCTTACAGTAATACTGCTAAGTTAGTCATCAAGATTATATGAATAAAGGAAATGATCGCCATCTTTAGAAGCTTTGATTATTACACCAATTCTCTTTGTTAGTACCAAAAGAAATTTATATATAAGAGTTTGGAGAATATAGATACTGATGTTAAGGTGTAAATGGTTAACTGAGAATTGTCCCACTCTGCTATTGCAGCAGTCAAAGTTCCGTAGACTCACAGTATGAAGAAGTCAAAAGCCGGCCAAATAGAAGCTTCAGCGCTTTAAGCAGCGGTAGCAGTAACTTGAGTTTTGACGAAGATGATGCCACTGATGCCTTGTACTCTAGTGTTGGAGTTCCCACTGAGGTCAATCCAAGTCAGGGAGAAGACGCGTACAGCTTAGTTGGTGCATCAACACTTCCCAAAGCTAAGAAAGATTCAAGCGATGGTGCAACGTATGAGTTAGTTGGATCGAGGCCACCGTCAAAGTCCGCTCCACCCACTTACGAAATGGTCCAAGCCGCAGGGAGATCGTCGCCTTCGAAAACCGTTACTGAAAGCGCTCATCAAAAACAGACCGAAAATACAGAATTGCGCGGTTCTACGCCGGGAGAACAGGACGGTAGCGAGCTTTATGACGTGGTTCGAGATACGGGGGAGGTTGGACGATCAGGCCCAAAGGTGACGGATGACAAGCCTTCGAGTAAAGAGTGTAAAGAAGGAGAACAGAGTTCTAATTCTGACGTAACTGACCTTTACAGCCTCCCGAAAATTAACAGAAAACAAAAGCCATCATCAATACGTGGTCTTTCCATCATTTCAGAAAGCCCAGATTCTGGGGACGAGCTTGATTCTCAGTCGCCCGTCGATGATGTACCCCCGCCACTGCCTCCCCTGACGGATGAGTCGGTCGCCATCGAAGAGATAAAACGACTGTTGGAAGAAGCAAAGATGGAAGAGGGAGACAACGAAGCAGATTATGAGAAAACGAATGGAAAAGATTGCGAGGACGAAGTTTTCCCAGAGAAGAAACGTTCCGCCTTTGAGCAACTGCGGGAGTTTCTGCAGACGCTCGAGTCTACAGAGGAAGAGTAAAACAGTTTTTTAAAGGACTCATGCTGCTAAATTATTTGATATTGTAGTACACTTGCCACTTAGTACAGTAGGGATTTTCAGCATCCTATTTTGGCTCGAAAACAGGAACAAAATTTTGTAGGTATCAGAATATCTTTACAGTTTGTTCAAAGAAATCCGAGGAAAAAACTCGGGGCAAGTTAAGGTAAAACTGTACGTAGAATCTTATTTGGAACTCTGCTGACTTTCGCCGGCTAGTCTCCATTCATAGCAGCCCGCAAAAGCCATGCTTTTCTATTGAATAATTCGCTTTCTTCGCTTTTGGCGCAGGCAGCATGTTTTCCCTTTTTGATTGGTTCATAGTGTTGGTTTCGTTACACAGTTTCTGTTGAGCTGATTACTTAATGAACTCTATAGTCAATCGACCCTTAATCCTTAATAGAGTTATGTTGTATAGTAGTACCGAAGTCGTCTCTATGGGGCAGAAAATTTTATGAAGCTGAGATCTCGGCAAAATGCTCCACGGAGAAACAGAGTCTTTAAAATAGGCCTCTCTGTGAAACAGAGAAGTATAACTCACTTTAGTCTTAATCTGACGCGAAGTATGTTTGGAAGATTTTTTTTACATCCAATTTACGATGTCGTCCCAAGTGTTGGGACAATTTAAAGGTTTATGCGCGAAACAAAGAAACAGGCGGCAATGTGAATGTTGTTAGATAGCAGATGAAAAATGGAAATAATATCTAGTGGGATAAATAACATTGAACTCACGGTCTAGGCCCAAGTTCATGTCAGATATGTTTGCTGTTTTGATCATTTCATTGTCTGGCAGAGCTTAGACTTGCTAAGAGGTCTGTGACTGTTTTTGGAAGTTTTCATTTTCATCTATATAGAACAACATTTTTAGTAATCTAAACAATTAAACATAAAGTGTCTAAAGAATGGAACCAGGATAATTACGAAAAACGCTATGTGATATTGAATTATATGAGCACCTTTTCACATGTTTTACATAAGTTAGAAAAAAAAATGAAGTAAGTGCTGTTATTTCATGAGCAGCACTTGAGTCTGCTAAGGTATATAACAACTTTTTATCGCCAGTTAGGGATAACTGTAGAGTTCATTGTAGGTATTAAAAATACTAGTAACATATTTTCATATTTAATAAGGAGACGTATTTTTGATATATATTTTTAACAACATTTAAAGCATGCGCGGAGAGAGGTTTGGCTCATGTCGTATTTTTTAAATTAGAATCACCTGCTTGGAAGGAAACTACTTTTTTCAAGACCAGGCTAGAGCTTTTTTTTTATATATATAAAATTTAATTTATAATTTATACCCTAGTTTTGATGGATGTAACTTGAGTTTCAAGGCTTATTCCTTGACCAAGGATAGTGTTATGTAACTATTGGAAATAGTTAGGATTGTAAATAAATGAAATCTCTGATTCATACATTAAAAAAAAGAGACATCAAAATCTTGGATCGTTGTACTAACTTAATACTTTCATACTCTTATAAAGGACCAGTATTTAGTTATCATCGAGGGGGGGGGGCGGGTGGGAACAAATGGTTTTCAGAAGAAACGGAGGGGGGATCAGTTGTTGCTAACAAAGTTTAAAGGGAGGACTAAAGAAATATGACTGGGGGGGATCATTAGGATTTTACAGAGCTTCATGGGGAGGAGGGGGAATCAAGTGAATTTTAACGTGACGCAAGCAAAATGTCCTTACGATTGCTTGTGTATACGACGATTAAAGCGTAGTTTCTATGATCGATATCCCACGGTTTGATCATGAGTTTGCCTGTCAATTAAAGGTGCAGTAAAGCTGAGGATAATATTGATAGCACACAGTGACTGGTGATATGAGATCCTGGGGTAGGCTAGGGGGGAAGGGATAGCAGCCCCATGCACCAGGTTCTTAATCTCGCGGGACTGTAGCTAGGCAGTCGAGCCGGTGCAAACGATCGCCGACGTGTCATCGAAGTCATCGTCGGTTATCTTGACCATCGCATAATCCTAAATGCTTCCGATTGGACCTCGACCAGCTCAAAAGATCAAGATGTCTATGACTTCTAAAATTTCTACAATACGGTCGGGAAACGTTGAGTTCCTAATCATTTCAGATATTCCGGCGTACGGAAACTAGCCCCTGCGAACTTTTATTGAAAAAAGGAAAAAAGCGTCTTTGTGTAATCCTATTAAATTCATCGATATCCCTTTCTTAGCTGGCGGTTTCGATCGCGTGATAACAAGTTTGAATTTGCTTCCCACGCATTCGTCGATGACCACCGCGTGTGTTTCTTTTAACTAAATTTTTTCTCAGTTTTTCTCTATAAGAAGTCCGTACTATTCTGGATAATGGTCCACTACATGTTAGCTGAGTGAAACTCAGATTACGTGAATCAAATGGACAGTTGATAAAGATGGTGATTAGCTAGCGAAGGACAGTCTGGTTGCCGCCGCAAAACGTCGACCGAATACGAATGCTTCCTGTGTTCAAAAGACAGATTAGGTTGAATATATGAGGTGATAAAAGTGGTTGCAGGTGAAAACGAGGAAAAGGCGATGTACAGGAAATCCAAAGCGTGTTTAAGTACCACTGAAAGGAAAAAGAAAATGGAAAAGTTTGTGCGAGTGTTTTTAACTAAAATAGGATGTTTTTACTCTTAAAAAAAATACCACAACTTTAACATTTCAAGTGACAAAATGTAAATTTGAAATAGAATTTGATTTCCTTCACTACTCGTTAATTTTGATATGGCAATAGAGTAATAATAGTAACATAGTGTGTAGCAGTTATGACGCCCTCTCCTTTTCAATTTTGGCCAAAGGTACGTTTAAAAAGAAGGACTACAGTCCACTTTTTTTCGCATCCTGCACCTCGTACAATTTTCTTCCCATCTTCCAAACTGGAGCTTTCCTCGCAAACAAGCTCTTCCAGTTTTCAGTAAGCGTAAGCTGACCCACATTGTAAGGTCTACGTGAAGAATAATGTTCTTGTCTCGACCTATCTGAAAACATAAGCAGATTAACTATTCTTTTCTGCGTAAAAGAAGCTTATGGGATATGTGGATAAGCCAAAGATTAAAATTTATTTTAGTTAATGGCGCCGTAAGGATTAAACTTACCCTTAAAGTACAAGTGTATTAATGATCTCATATTAGCTTTAATACATCTATAACATGAATAAAGGGGGTAATTTTCTAAAAAACTGTGGTGCTGCGTCGGTGGGAGAGTATAACAGGGTAATTTAATATTATCGACTGAGTTGATAAAGTAAATTGACCTCCGTAGAAAGTTTAAAAGCTGGAGTTTCGAGCGTTAGTCTGAGCGTCAATCGTCAACTTCCAATCGCTCTGACGAAGGGCTAAAGCTTTAATCTTACTGGACTTACTGAAGTGGAGCGCTGAACACTCAGGTGGTAATTAAGGAACTGCTTACTTTGGGTTCGTAAGCTCCACTTGACTAAGATAATGACTTCCGCACAGGTGACGATTCGTCAGTCCCAGTTATCGCCTGATAACAGTCCCTTTTTTAGAGTGATTTCACCGGACGATTACGCTCGCGACAATCCGGCTTCAACAATTTCAAGAGGTTCCCAATGGGGCTACCCGTCAGCCGTAAGACTGCAAAAAAATTAACCGTAAAATTTTTCCTTTTCAAAACAATAGGAAGAAATTAACCGTCAGCCGTAGTAAAAGGGCCAAAATCCTACCGTTAGTCATACTAGCCCTCACCTCATCGAGGCCCTCTTTTAATATTGGGACTCTTTTCCCAAAACGCTATTTCTTCGATGATGAAGATGTATGGAATATCACATTGTGTAACTTTTGTCTACAATAAGCCCTGTCAACTTCCTAAGGCTACTTTGCCCCTCATTTTGAGTAAAAACGTATGTGCTGGCAAAATAGATAATAATCTCTAATAACAATTAATACATCCACTATAAGAGAACAAATGCCCTCCGGTAGTTTTGGCGGGCGGAAATCATTAGATTAGATTTAAGACGTAATCCATCATGATGACTAGATCACGAGAGTCGCAATTTCTTTCCAGAAGGTTCAAGTAAAAACAAAATCGTGCAAGTTTTCTGAGAGTTTTTTAAATGGTAACGTCTTTCTAAATTTATGTTTGATTCACTTTTTTGTTGTTGTCGCTGTTAATATTGTTTTAACCATCCAGTTGAGACTTACACTGTTGTTCTGGCGCACGAACTAGCAACCAAGGGACATATTAATTATAAGCGTTTTGTGATATCGCAGAGAACAGCTTCGAATAAGGTTGGGACCGTTTTAGAGTGGTGGACTTTCATAAGCTTCATGGAGGGTGATCCAGAAAGGGAGGGGAGGGGGAGGGGGAAGTACAAGAACCTTTTTCTCTCTTCCTTTCTCTTCCCTTTCACCCACCTCCCCTCCCCCCCCCCCCCCCCCCCCCACACACACACACACACACACCGTTTCTTTTTTAATTTGTATCCTATTGATTTATTTTTTTAGAAATATTCTTAATACTTAGAGTAAGAGAAAACAATGGGACATTATTTTCACTTATCACAGTCTAATGCACACCTGATAGTAGGGCCTCGACATGATCTCGAGCAACTCAGAATTTCAGGTTTTTTCGACATCATTGTAGGTTTGTTTGGCGACTAATATTTGAACTGTAATGTTATCCTCTTATGTATTAAGATGGCACACCATAAATCAACGAATCCCTTTCATAAATATTTACACTCATTTCAGGGCACTGATTTGTATGCGTCAAAACATTTCCTGAGCATTTTCACCTTGTCATTTCTTCGATTGATCACGCACATGTTTCAGTCCTTCAGACAGCGCACGAAAAAATGTAAATAACACATAAATGTGCCCTTGTTTATATTTCATGTTTGCAAGGAAAACAACAAGCAGAAAAAACAAAAATTTCAATAGGTTCGTGCTTGATCACGCCGGCAAGATGTTCTTTCAAGTGACATTATTAAGTGTGCGCCAAATATCTGACGTCTATTAGCGATTCAAAAATTAACATCAAAAGGTCCGCCTGAGGATTCTGGGCTTTATATATATTTTTTTAAATTGACAAATTCCAGGTTCAATCTAAAACGCTCAAGGCTTCTTTACAAGGCGTCAACTTTCTTTTTTTTCACGATTGTACACGAAAAAAAAAAACACAGCACAAATGTGTCTGATTTCTGTAGAGGTGGAACATAAAGTTTTACACAGACAGTGAACTGGTGCTTCAACACACAAACAGTTCACCTTCTTACAAATGAAATGAAATGAAATTTATCACTATCATTCACAAGACACAGATATCTGAAGCACTTTTCTGAGCTCTTTCTATTGCACTGATTGGATGCAGAATATGGGCCGATCACAACAACCTCTTGATCAGCAGTATTAGCTTTTTCATTATTCCCACCTTTTATCATACAGTTTGTGGGGCTTTTTAGGATGAACGGACCCGCATAGAGAGTACTGACTTTATTGAGAGCAAAATATTGAGTGATGCAAATGCTGCCCACAATGCTTGTCTATGAGAAGTAACAGTTGGTAGCTTAAACCAGCATGAATCCGACCTAAACTTGGCCGTCATTGCATAGGGAACACTGATTACATCTAGAACGAGTATCACGGTTGTTTTAAAAAACAATAGTTGTGTATGAGAAATAACAGTTCTTGGCGTGTGCAACAATCATTTTATAACTCGATGTATAACTCCCGTATGTTTAGACTATCTCTATGTGGTTTCAAATGAGAGACGATAAGATTTTTAAGCAGTAAATATCATATTTAATCACTGAACGAATTGAGAAAGTGATAGTTATTGCAATATAACAGATAGCATCAAATTCACATTTGCACAAAACTCAGTTGATAAGTTGACAAGGTTTTGTGTAATAGTAACATTCTTATCGATCTCTCTTTGCTGTCAAATTTCCAGGTCGAGCTGTGTTCAAATCTTTATGTTCTCTTGGTTATTTATATTTTTTTTTCGGAGAGGCTATTAACTCCCACAATGCCCTTTTCCTCGATGGAAGCTCTTTTTAATGAATAACAGAAGAGCGAAGAGCGAGAAGAGATGAAGGCAAGACAGTTTATACTACTCTTTCTCATTCACATGTTAAACACGCGTTTTATTTCGCTCCTTGCCTGCTTGCTGATAGAACCTAGGAAGGGAATGGTAGTCTAATCTCATATGTAGACGCAACGTTTAACAAAACGTTTTCGCTTGAGTGGACTGACAAATAAAGATCCAGGTCGTCAACCTTTCCTGCTGGTAGGTGTTGGTTTTTGGCAGAACATTTCGTACATATAGTGAGAAGTTTTCCATGTTACAATGCCCGCATTAGTGAGTTGATCGAATTTCATAAGGGAAGCACGTTCCCCAAGCAGGTGTCTCTACATACTTCAACTTAGCGTATCAGTTCTTGCAAAAGACTATAAACTGTTTTATAAATAATCTCTTGGCTCTTGACTTGGAACAAAATGTCAAGAAAAAATATGCACGCTTGAATGTAATAAGGGTAAGGCAATTTTTAACGGATTCTCTTGAGCAATGCGGGGTTACAGTGCTTTGTCAGTCAAACTCACACCACTAGGCCTGTCCCGATTGTCTTCATAAAGCGCTGAAAAGTTGCTTATTGGAAAGCCAAAACGTTGCTAAAAAAAGTGTGGCACCTTAATTTTAAAAGTTACCACCAAGATTTCTTGATATTTTTGCATAGAATTTAAGTAAAAGCTTTATTTTTCGTTCCTCAAAATAATTACTAACATCAGTCAAAAAAAAAGAGAGATTGTTATAAATTCCTGCTACTCAAAGAGAACAGATGTCCGATGCTGCTAATTTTGATTCTTTCCAACATCATCTCAGACAGTATTAAATTCCTTATTAATAAATTCAAAGTATATTTTTATGTTAATCAACTTTTCCATCAGCGATAATCATTCTGCGACTTGTTTTTATTCAACTTGAATACAGCTTTTTGATATTGTGTCCCAATGTTACAGTACAGTACATCGTATTTTGTTCATATTTAAAAGTGCATTTTCATAGCTCGAGTACCGAAACAAATCAAATTGCAATTTTTCGAGAAGCCGGTGAAAAATTTGTCTTCGTAAATATATCTAATGCATCCTTTTTGCTTATTTGTGTCAGAATGGCAGTTAATCGTATTATACAGCGATATGATTCAGCTTCATTGTGTCTGCGTCAAATCTACCATTCAGCATGAAAAGATAAAGACATTTTCGGTTAATTATGCAATACGAATTTATGGAACTGAATGTACTGAATTTTTATGCTTCCATATCTGAAAAAAAAAAAAATTGATGTATAATTTTTCTCTTCTCTTTCATATTATCAGAGTGCTGTCGGATCACAATTTTGGTTCGTGCTGATCTCGAAAAAAAATTCGCCAATTCTATTAAAGTTCGTCTTGTTGAGTCCTCTGTAATTTTCTCCATCATTGTTTCTTTATGATTAATCATTGCCTCCCGTTTAGATCATCTACGCTCAAAACAATTTAGCCTCAATCAATTTGAAGGAGGTTTCGGGGAAGAAAACAATTAAACTTCCAAGTTTTCTTTACTATCTTCTATACGCTTCTCATGTATGTTTCTTTTACTGACGAACTCAGTGGTGATTCAATTTCTTCCATATTATATTTTTCCTTTCATCTCATCATCACCTGTCTCTTAGACAGTGAATTGATCCTGCAAGGAGAAATTATTTCTTGGTCAAGAGAGTTGATCATTGCAACGAAGCTCCTTCAAAGATTTGGCGATGATTGCCAAACTAAATCTCTCCCACTGTAGCTGGCTAGTTGACGCTTGCTAAGTCGCTTTTATGAAACTCGCCGAGCCCCTTACCATCCAAATGACGTAAAATATTTTTTTTCTCGAGTAATTTTGAAAAACTATTTTACATGCAAAAGGCAAAATCCATGAATTCAGAATGTTCGAGAAAATATGCTTGGTGTCCATACACAACGTCCTGTTTCCTGCGGAAGTCGAACCCATCAGACTCCGTACTACCACCAGATGCGATAAGGCTCTAAACGTGCGCAGGAAATTGCAAGAAAACAATTATTGCTGCTAATTTTTGGACATAAGCTTGTTTGTTCTATCTCCTTTCCTCCTTTTTTCCTCTGAGGAAGTTTAAGATGATCAAAACAGGTGTTTTGAAACCCACACAAAAGTAGTTAAGTAACAAAAATTAATTAAACAAAAAGCCAAAAGACACACTTTCTTCCCGTTTGCGTACGTCAGAATTCTCTACTTTTAATTTCGAGTCACATGCAGCATTTGTTACATTATCCAATATTAGAAATCTTCTTATGCGAGCTTATTCATGACATGTCAAGAGCTGTCAGATATGATGCAGGCGTTTCTATATTTGTACGCTTAGCTCTTCCTTCTTCGTCAGAGACTCATAAAGATGGCATCAATTTTGAAAACCTCCTCTTCCCTTAAAGGATACACAATCTGGAAATGCTCGTGTTTCGGCTGCTAATAATAGTACGTAAGACATATTCCCCTGTTCACCAATAACACCACTGAATGACCGCTCTGTGTTCCTTACAAATCGAAAGAATCATGGGGAAGAGGCAAAAATTCGCGATCATTTTCAGAAGCGCTTTAGGCATCTTGAGCTAAGTTTTGATCATAGCCAATTTCTCCCCCACCAGGATTCTCCTGCCATCTCCTACGCTTTCCTATTCTGCTTTCGTTGACTTTTTCCCAAGGACCTTCAATTCATATCATTCTTTCACGTCAACCACTTGTGACTGTCATTTGTGCAAAATAATTATTTTCTTCCCTCGCCATAATTACCCCGATGTGTCCAACGCCAATAAATATATTTTAATTTTTAAAAATAAAAAAAAGCAACATGGTCTTTTTTCAACCTTTGCCAAAAGTCTCGAAACGTGACTGTTTCAAGAATGTGATGAAAAATAGACTCCTATAGAAAATAATGACGGCTTGGAAAGAGAAACATGTAATATCCTGTCAAGTTGCCCGAATGTGCTCGGTCTGATTTCATAACATTGTCGTTTCGTAAACGGATTATGAGTCTACAAAACTTCATGTCTACGCGATCTTTAAGAGTTTCCGTAGGCTGCCATCTAAGGTAGCATTTTCTGTCATTTGTGATTTCCACCCTGAAGTCTCGAGGTTACGTGATTCTGTAAGAATATCACTTTTGTTTTCTTTCGTTTTGTTTTTAAATCTGTCGTACGTTCGGGTATCACCCGGATGAAGGCATGACGTCGAAAGATCAAAAGCTTTTCAAAATTTTCCCCTCAGATATCAGAAGTACACCATTAATTTGTAACATGGCACTCGCATCTTTTAGTTTGAGCTTGACTGATTTATTTTAGCCTCGCTAAAATGATGATAAACGTAAATTTTAAGGAGCGTTTAGAAGTTAAGGTCCAGTCGTTACCTTCACTGAACTAAGGCAAGTGAGCCGACCAAAAATGAAAACGAAGGACGAAATTTAATGAAAGTAACTGTTTATTTATGCCACACTAATGCCCAAGGCATTAGTTCTGATTAAATCCTCAAAGAAGTGGAGCTATTTCTGTGACACTTGGTAGCTCAATTAACTCCCCTGAAAAAAGATTAAAAATTTATCGACTAGAAATAAGTTATGTTCATGATGTGCTTCGACTTCACTTTTATCTGTATTTGAATTTCTGTAAAAGAAGCGTGGGCCAGTTAGTTTTCTTTACGCAATTTCGATGGCATCTGTACTTCTGTGACGAAGATGTTCTCAAAGAAACCCACGTATTTTTTTTGCAAATAAGAACCGAACAATTTCTTGTTTCGATTGAAGTGGTCAGATTAAGAAAAGTGACAAGAATTATTTGTTTTTATGGAAATTGTATTTTTTGCCCACGCTCCGCGCGCATCAACTAAAGTCAGCGCTTTCGCCGTATGACGAAATTGTATTTTCGTATTTTTTTCATACTTTGCCAGAGTTAATTTCATCAGTGACTAATATTTTCGCGGAAATTACCGGAGCAGCTGGGAGTTCAGACAAAAATGTTTACACAGTACAAAACTTCTGAAAGTCATGGGAAAAGTAAGAGAAGAGTTGGTGCTAAACCAAAGGTTTACTCGTAGTCTGATAATAAAGTTTAAGGTTTAACATTTGTATAGTGGTTCATTTCTTTAATGCCTTGTCGGGGCAAGCGAACAAGCGTAAATTACAATATTTAAAGTGTCTATTTTAGTCTCTCTTGAAGTTCAAAATAGCTTAAACACCTTCATTTATCTTGCAATGGGTATCTACATTTCATAAAGCTTCCTCACATGAACAACCGCTTCCCGTTTCCAATTCGCTATTAACGCAATGACTAAACAATCAATTTTCGGTGTGTGAAAGGAAGAACAATTTCGCTTCTTCCTTCCAAAAAAGTAAAAGAACTCTCAGGTAAAAGATATCAAAAATATAATTGTAACTCTGTTTCGTTTTATTGTCAATTCTCTTTAGAATTAATTTGAATGTTTGCCTTTAAAGATTGACTTGAGTTAAGTTGATTTAATCTGTGCCTTGAAATCGTAGCGAGAAGCCTAAGCTGTCTATTTTATCTTACAATAAATTTGACCGAACATACTTCTCTGGCTTGCAAAATTCACATCATGTGCTTCTCACACCTTGTGCACGTGGTTGAACATGAGACATTTCTGCCGACATTTTAAGGCATCGTGTGATTTTACTGAAAGCATTCTCGCTGTTCTTAATTCTTTGATGGCTGAAAACGGATGCAAAGAACAGCGCACGTCGTTTCAAAGAGATTTGATTAAATTTGAAACGCTAAACGACGACAATACACGAAAGGGTTTCTCAGATTTTAGGTTTTCATTGCTGGTAGCTTTGAGGTGACTATGGCATGAAGTTCCTTGAAAAACTGGAAATGATCAAGACAATAGTTCGAAACTAAAACGTTCTCCACGTGTGAAACAAATACTGGTACATCAGCATAATAAGAACCGGTTCAAAACTAGTAGAATAGCCCGTAGCTGATTTCACAATGTTGCTATTTTGGTTTCATACGTGTTCTTTTTCTCGTACAACGCTTTCAGCCAAGTCAGCCGATTTCATCTCATTTGGAAGTGTTTCGTGACGTCAGATGGACAATTTAACTTTGATAACACGTTGAAATAACGTTAGTGAGCAATTTAAAACAGAGTCGGTGGTCAGACTCAACCATTCTCTCTCAACGACAATACTACGCAGGTTTTCTGTATATGTTTTAATTTAACGCCTTTGAGAGAAGTGAGAAAGGCCCATTACACCTTCGGGAAGCGATAAAAAGCGATTTCGCAGCCCATAGGATCTAGGTGCTATGACGTAATTCGTGATTGTTTTGGTTAATATTACGGGATGGACAATGAATGAAATTCGAATTCCCTCGGGCCGAGTAAATATTGAATTTCCAGCCGAGACGGCAATGGACGTAAATGGAGAGATGGCTGAAGCACTGTCCACGGTGGAAAACAGCGACAATTCACCGCCAGTTGATGGCATTTTCGCTGCCGAATGTATCTTGAAAAAACGAACCCGAAAGGTAAGAAATCTGCTGTCGAAACCGTATCATATTTGTGTTGATTTTCGCCAGAAGTGCTTCCCTAAATGTGAATTTTCTGCCTGTGTTTTTTTGACAGGGTAAAATCGAGTACTTGGTGAAGTGGAAGGGATGGTCTGCAAAGTAAGAACAATTTTGCATCGACAGTAAAATTATTTTACAGCTACAGAATGATAAGAATATTTTGTTGAATTTTACAGACACAACACCTGGGAGCCGGCCGATAATATCCTTGACGCTCGACTGCTTTTGGCGTATGAAAACAGGTAGAGTCAGAGCGTGAACGAGAATGTCGTAATTTCAGAGCTTTCCATCTGATTATGCAGCGCTTAGAGTTTCGCATCTGGATGACGCGTTTGGTTTTTATTTGCATCTTTTAAAATTTTAGCCGAAGACGAAGAGGAAAACGCTCAAGGTGGCAGCGAGGGATTGCAACAACTTCTAACAAAAAGCCGAGAATCGAAACGGTTAGTGTTGACGTCTCTTTGTATGGAAGAATATTGCAATTTAAATACGTTAAACGTCGATTGCGACAACTCGCGCGCCAAAAAACATCGTAAAATAAACGTTGTGGCCAGATCAAGCATGTTTTAACTTGTCATTGTCCAATGTAGAAATATTATTTATTACGATACTTGTTTGTAATTTCAGGGTCCAAATTTCCTCATGAGAGGCGATGCGAATTCACTGGAGTGGGATGGCATTGAAGACGAAGACTGCAGAGGAAGCTTGCATGAAAGCGACAGCAGTGATTCTAGTTTTGTTGGTGATGATGCTGCAAGCAACGAATTTGAATTCAATGGCACTGAAGTTAATCCGCCAGCGTGTTTGCATTCTCCACATCAAGTTCTTGGCCCGGATTTAAGTTTATCAAGCTCGGATGCAGCACCGCGCTTACAGAGCACCCAAACAGGAAAACCTCTGGGAAACCACAAAATGACAACACTCAACGTTAATGACGCGGGAAGTTCTCGGGAAAAATACACCAATGATTCCAACTCTGAGCTTCCGAATGGGCCGATTTCTGGAGAAGTAGAGGAGGATTTCTCCCTGAGCAAAGCTGCTATCCCTCAGGAGACGAAATTAAAGATCAATTCGGAAGGATTAAACGGTAATGATGAAAAAGGCTCTCTCTCGGGTAGTACATCCGGTAAACCATGGCGTGAAGCCGTGAAAGTTCCCGATAAGATTTATCTCGACTCAGCAGAACGTGAAATCACGAAAACAGCTTCACAGAAACGTCGAGACGGCATAAGCGATGCTGAAACTGGCAGCAACGAGGAATTGAAACAAATGACAATGAAAATGAACGGCGAGAACTTTGTCAATGCATGCTCCGTTACGGCGGACTTTGACAAAGGCAACCACGCAAAATCTAGCAAGTCAGGCAAAATTTTTCGCGGTGAAGGCGGCCAGAATCAGACTGCTACAGCCATCAGTTGCTCCGATGGATTTTATAGAAGTTTTCCATCGCAAAATAAACAGCGCCGAAACGGAGAGTTGCTTGTCTCGGAGATGACGGAAAATACATATGCTTCTCGCGCTTGCCTACCAAGCGAGAATGAACACTCCACAAAATCTACGCCAATTGAAAGCTGGAGGAAGCCTTTGATTGACCAGATCTTCATTACTGATGTAACATCAAACTTTGTTACAGTTACGGTGAAAGAGTGTTTAACTGATAAAGGGTTCTTTCGGCAAAGGTGAAACGCAGATATCATGAATCCGCTTGTCAGCTAAAACTACTACCAGCCAGCGAGAGTTTCATTTCCCAGTGCATCTGTTCACAGACGTGGATGTGTATACAGTTGTCAACAATTTTACGGTCGCTTGATGACCTTTGCGCCATGCTAATGGATCATTTGAGCATGGATTGAGCGTTCTTACATTCAGTTCGTTACCTTACAATAGGCTAGAAGAGTAAAAACAACGAAACCTTTGCAACATCTTTGACGTCGCGTGTCGTAACTGTTCCGAAATTGACTAGATTCATTCCCACGGCAGCTTTGAAGTTGTACGAGTTCATTGTTGGGTTTTTCTGTTGGATTTGTGGTTGTCGTTTTGATTAAATCTAACTTATAAAGCAAGCATCAATGCTTAAATCAAAACATAGGGGCCACGATTAAACACATATGCGATGTCTGCCAGCTTATTGAAACATCGGGAAATCAACAACCACGTCTTCTCGAGACCCCACAAAAAAACAAATTGTGTTAGATCAAACTACAGGTAAACTGAAAGTTTAGTTGTAAATTCTAGAACGCTGTAAATAAAACTGTTCTCCCGCTGGCACGAGCTCTCTGTCGTCGATGACCACAAAGGATCCGAACTGTGAGCAAACTAAGTTGTTCTCATTTACATCAAGCAGCAGAAATATGGGAAGAAAATTTTGAGATCTTTTCCATAAAGCAAAGTTTTATCCTTAGTCCACTACAGTTCGCACATACGTGTTTGGAGTGAACATTGTTTGTTAAGCCACGAAGCCGGCATTATGAGTTTTTTTTAATAAAAACATAGGATAAACCAGCAAAGAAAAACGGCGAAAAATTAAAGTAGCGTATTTGACCTTAGCTTCGCGAATGAAGACTTGAAATCGTCATTGACAGCGTTATTAAAAACGCCATACTTTGTAATGAAAACAAGTAAATTGAAGATTGTTAGATATTTCCAGAATGCACTTAATCCTCGATTTGAAATCTTACGAATTTTTTGATAAGCCATACAGAATTATTCGATACGTGTCTTGTTGAATATTTCAGTCGGGGAGATTAAATAAAACTGCCTACATGTGTGGGCGCTATGTGTAGGTCCAAAGCGGCCGTTGAGTTAAAGTTGTGTACAGAAGACGTGTATTAACCGAAATAAAAGTTAACATTAAATGCTACTTTCATTGTGGATCTTTTTGCTCTATCATCGCCGTAATTGTAAATGCACAGGCTTCTACGGTGGGTTTTGGAAACCCATCGTAGAAGCCTGTGCATTTATTGGTGCCGACGTGGTTTTCCTAGTATCGACGTAAAATATTTTCGTTTGAAGAAACGACAGCAATTTACGAAGCTTCTTGCTAGCAATAAATACGAATTAACTTTTCTCTTCATCCACCGGATAAAAGGAAAAGTGGCGACGGTATTTCAGAGTTAATTTACGAAATTTCCATTTGGCTAGCTCATGGATGTTACAACTTCACTCGGGCAACTCGAGTAAAAGATAACAATGTTTACATGCACACGTTGGGTATTTGCAATTATTCGAAATAATAAATCAAGCTTGCTTTTATTACAAATTGTCAAGGACTCCTGTGTAGGTTGAATATCGTCGTGATGCGTGCGTAAGTCTAGCGTCGAGGATGTTAATTTTACAGAAATAATTGACTGAAAATAATATTCTTAAAATAGGCCGCTTCGATGTGAATACTTGCCACGCAGGCTGAACGTAAAAAAATAGTTCTTGTTTTCGAGGTGCGATTTCGAAATCAGTCATGTCATGAAATATTCAATTCTCTTTACTTAGGTAGTTGTTGGCCAGAATAAGACAACTGCTTTGATAAACACTGATAAAAAAGCACTTCTATTAAAATAGTACGTGTTAAACGACAAAAGCTTGGCGCAAAAGTGCACTTTGAATTGGTATAGAAATTTTGCATTTTGTGCAAACGAAAATCGCACGGAAACAAAAAACTGCATGATGAATGAATATCGAGAGAAGCAGCTTTTTTTTAACATAAAATTTAAGTAGGATTCTTTATCTTATCGAGTTTAACTGAACGAAAAACCTCTTTAAGTCTCAGGCGTTTTTCGTCCTAGATTTCCAATAATAAAACTTGACATTGAGATAACGTCACAATTCATTGTCAAAACTGTTACATAAACCTCGATTAAAATTCTCTACCTCATCGAGTTCAAGTGAAGGAAGAATCTTTTTATGTCTCGGGCGTTCCTCATCCTAGATTTTCCAATAAAAAAAACTTGACATTGAGATAACGTTACAGCTCATCGTCAAGATCTTTCTTGGAGAAAAAAAAGCTGGAGAAATGTTTGTGTGACGCTTCTCTGTTTCGCCCTAACTTCTTCATCACGAACACGTACTGTATCCGTGGGTATATAATTAACAAATGCTGACATTCGCAAGGAGAAAGTGTCTGATTGAAGACAACACTGCAAATAGTTAGTTTCACGCTCCAGATCTGACAAACAGTTACGCGTCATCACGTACTTTGTAAAATAAAGTTTCTGAAAAAAAGGACAACGGCATCATAAAAGCCATTGAATTGAGTAATCGCGAAAGAAAATTCTATACTCGACACTCCACCAACTTTTATATTCAACCCACGCAATTACGTGTTTGGAGTCGATTAAGGGAGGTTTCCAGATGGAATATGCGTCCGCTTGGACATCTCTGATCGTTCGTGCCTAGAATTTGAACCGGATGGGCTCCCAGCTGGTATCAACGGAAAAATCGATCAATTTGAAAATTTAGGGCCACCGGTAAACACATTATAAACAATTTTATTCACCCATTTGGTTCAATAACCATCTCCTTCTGTGATAACAAACTGTCCAACCTACAACACTGTAAAATAGAAGCAAGTGACAAAGCGTTCTTCATGGCAAAATAATCAATTGTAGAAGCAAATGGGAATAGAAAGCTTGCAAGATTCTTTAAATCCAGAGATCTTGCGGAAAATTCATTGATTACTACACCGCTAATCGTTTTCTCGGCAATGCCAATGTAACGTTTATCTCGTATATTCTCGCCTAAATATTAAAGCTGCGGGCTGTGTAATTGTAAAACGTCACAATGATGCAATGAAACAATAAGTGCTGAAAAATACTCTTTTAAAAAACATGTTTTTGTCGAGTCATAATTTCAATGCGTAACTTCACCTTCCACAAATCAAATGGAAAACATCCAGGTGAAATTGAACCTCCTAAAATTAAGGATTATTTAAATCTGTCGTAAACAGGATACATTTTGTTGACTTATAACGACTCATCTTGAATCACGAATATTTGTTTTGAGAATTTGCTGGATTTTCAGCTGTTGTTCGAGTTCATGATGGTAGACGCACCTATTGCAGTCTTGCAAAACCACATTAGAAACTTCGAATTAGTCAATAACTCATAATTTACATCCGGTAAAATTCCCTTCTAAACAATCTCTCCGTAGGCAAAAATGGGTGGGTACTGACTTTTTTTTAAGCAGAAACTATAATAAATATGGAAAAGGTTGGTGATGTCAGGCTACAACTATTTATTTATTTCAATAGGGTGTGTTGGCGCTTTAAAGAGGTACATGGAGCTACTTTTCATGACTCGGGAAATACTGATGTTTTCAAAGAAGATATCTGCCCAAGGAGATAACATTCTAGGTCATTAAAAGGGCTGGACCACGACATAGCTACACGTGTCCATGCACATACTGACAACCTGATGAAAGGTTTCATTAAAAGGACGGAGGAGGGTAATAATTAAACACAGAAGAAATTAATATACAATCTATCCGGACACCACTAAATTCCTTATTACAGTTTTTTTTTTTTACATAAATGGATTTGGTTATAGAAACTGTTTTGATTGTGACACAAGATGTCAAGGGTTTATCAAGAGCACGGCAAGGTAAAAATATATCGATGTTCGATAGGATTCGAGACCAAGCTAAGAAATTTTGCATTTGTATGTTCCCCTGCCTGCGCCAAACGCTCGCTTGGAGGTAAACTAGCGAAAAAGTGAGTGCGCGAAAGACTTCTTCAGCGCAGACAGAGTAAAAATGGATGGAGCTGAAATGGAGAGCCGGTTTTATTTCATAAAGATGTCATGCCATTTTCCTTCTTATTCCTAATAGTAACAACCATGGGGAGATGGGATTTTCATTCTCCTCCCATAGGAAAAGCTCGCCGGGCCCCTTCTATTGCGGCTGTCATAAGCGATATGATTCAGGGATGACTGACAGTTGAAATAAATCAACCAAAATAATTTATCCCAGTGGTGTTTTCTAGGAATAAAACAGTTGTTGTAAACTTGTCCCACTTTTAATCAAAGGATCTCCATATTTTATACCAAAAATTGTTTCTAAGAGACAAGAGACTAGTTTAAAACCTTTTAGCAGTATTGAACCTAGGTCCGTTTAATGAAGCCGATTGTCTTAAACAGGAAATTTATTTTTTTATATCGATGACGAGTCAGGTGGTGAAGTTTAACCCCATACACCGCACACAGATTTTTTTTTTCATTACGTAGTCGATGGCCCGTCCGAAAGATAGCACTAGCTGACTTTTTTCCACTGATCGCTTGAAATCATTCTTTGATGGCGTTCAGCGTCAGTTATTGACGATGAGGAACATTGCAGAGATAATTTTAATCATCAGAATGTGTGTGTGTTTAACCCTTTTACTCCCAAGATCTCGATAGTAATTCTCCTTACTTTCTGCCATTCAACTCATATGATGTTTGTTTGAAGAAGTTGGTCTTGGATCAACTAATTGTCCCCTAATTGATATTTGTGATTATTCTCATCACTTGTCTTCTTAGTATTGTAATGATATTGTAAGGAGAAATTCTGTCTTGGTCACTCATGGGAGTTGAAGGGTTAAAACACTTTTCTTTTAGGTTTTGCTTTAATTATGAATTAAATTTTCAAGATTTTAACTTATCGAAACCACTGAAAAAAGCTTAAATATCACAATCGCAACGTGAACAATTCTGTTTAAAGTGAAACCGGGAAAAATGAAGCAAATGTTACAAAACGAAATGTACTTAAGTATATTTTTCAAAACAAAAACGAGATGTATTTTGACCTCGCATTATGACTAAACGTAATTGTCTATTAATCAACTTGTTTTCTAAGTTAAAGGCTGACAGGAAATTCTATATGAGCGTCAGTTCTTACTTCATCTCTGTCAACAGGGTGATTTAAAGAGTGCTCTTTGGACTTCACTAACTTCGCTCTTTTTACGTTACTAACTATGCGCAAAATCTCCTAAAAACGTACTACAGCGCCAAAATTTTATGGTAAATAAGACCTCAAGGAATTGTCAGCATGTTCGAAAGTTTGAGGCCACTAAAGCCAGAAATCGCCCCTCACTCTAAATACGAAAACCACAATCTCCAACGAGAATTCCTTTGTCAACGCTACATTTAATTTAAATTGACTTTACACAAATAACTAATGTTTAAATCTCCGGAAACGTTCTCAAAAGGAAAAAACACCTCCCACAAAGGTAATAAACAAGTGTATGTGACTGGAATTCTCAATGAGATGTATTTTTGTTCGAGGATTTTTAAGCTTTTAATATCCTTCAGAATAAGATGCTACTTAAACTTAACCGCTCTCGAGGAAGGGCCAACACTGAGGTACCTCGCCGAATTAAGGGTTAATCAGTGGCTGACTATTGTCGTGTTTTATTCCGTCAAATAATTACGGATTATTTACGACAGTGACTACGCGTTTGTTAAACAAACGTTTGTTATACTCAAAATTAGCTTTTTCATCGCAATGAGTATGCAAATTTGCGACAGCTTAGGTTCTCTTAGTTGCTAGGAAAACTAGAAAAAAATAAACGGTAGCTTTTTCATTTTGTGTACCGTTTGTATGTTGTTGTGGACGTATTTGTGAAAATCATGGTTGTACTGATCAAAGTAACGCTTTATTCCGTCAAATATTTCACTGAGTTTTAATGATATTAACCCTGAGTTTTTGATTGATCGAGTAAGTTTGACCTCAATTAGCTTTTTATGGTCAACAGAGCTTCTCGGTTACTGCAAAAACTAAAAGAATGAACATCAGCCCCGTAGTTAGAACTTACCGAAGTGAAAATCAAGGCAGGGTGGAAAGATGACAGTCTTTGGGGTGAAAAAGCTTCTATGAGTTGAAAGAATGTGCGGTCGCTAATTGCATGAAACAACTTGTAAAACTCCACCTTTTTTTTGTGTTTTTTTTTTTTGGTTTCATTTATGACGTCATAAATGGACTCTGAACTGTTTGTGAGTTGCGCGAGCAAAAATTGTTTCTTGTTTCAGTGTAATGGGATTTCTTATTCTGACAAAAAAAAAAACCTTAAACACTATCACTGTAAGACGACGAACAATCGAGAATACTTTAGAATAACTCGGCCATAAAACGAATTTGCAATCAAATCTAGCGTAAGAAGTTTCAAAGCCACAGCAAGATTTCACCGCGCACTGCTCGGTGCCTTAAAAGGAATGGTATTATTGTGTCAAGCCAACTCAACTTGCACGTGCGGTACAACATATTTTTCAAATTGTTTTTTTTAAAATTAAATTGAGTCTCAAATAACGGGGTTAATGGACAGTCAAGTAAACAAAAAACACTTAATTCTTCAACTTTCTCTTTTATTCAAGATTTCATTTCTTTGAAATCGCTTCGAAGACTGGAACATTCAGGAAATATTTCAGCTGAAAACTGTACGTTTATCGTTGAAACAATATTACGATTTTGAAAACTAGATAGGAAATGGTTTGCAGCCTTCTTGCTAGTTATATTGATTTATAAATTCCACTAGTAGAGTGGATAAAAAATTCAAAAGATCGGACCAGAAACGGAGAGTGACTGAAAAAATAAAAACAAAAACAAGAAAAAAACACCATCTCAAATTTACGTTAAGTGATGTTTATCTGATAAAATCTGATCGATTTAAAAGCCGATTGAGGCTTAAGTAGGTTACGATTAAAAGCTTTTAAAACACTTTGACTTCCTTAAATTCAATCTTACGATTGAGATGAACCAGAGAAATATTATCATGATAAACCCACCGAAGCAATTATAAAGTAAAAATCGTGCTCGCGACCGCACCTTAGGTGAAAATGGTATCTGTGAACGCATGCCAAATATTTAGGGCTTTAATTGTATTTGACTGAATTAAGTGAAAGGCTGCTCTTATCTGTGGTTTTTGAGATAAGAATAAAGACTAATTCAACCATAAATAGTATCACGTTTACCACCGACCTCAGAAAGTCGCCCAGTTATTACGGTGGCAAATCTTCACAAACATCACCGCGCATAACGTTATAAACCCCTCTTCTTTACTTTTTAATTTACTTTTGGTTTCCATATATTTTTACACAATAAAGTGAAACGGTTTCAAAAGACCCCAGCAAAAGTTCTCACGTTTTATTTAGGGTGTATATCAAATACTATGGTTTATCACCATTTAAACGGGGCTCTCAACCTATATCGGTATATTGCGGGAGTTCTTAAAAATAACAGTTTTGGTGCGCAACTGCCAATGTCTAGGCAGCGTGAACTGTTTCATAGACTAACTTTTTTTATCGTAATGCTTTAAGTATGACAAAAGGCAACTAAAAATCTTTCTCACCTGATGCATCGACGACTCTATCTGTTCTTGAATAAGTATTTTAACCCCCATAATGAGAAACTCATTTTAAGCCGATTCACTCCGTCTAAAATAAATTTTACACATCGTTTTAAAAGCGTTTCAATTTTGTCAACTTTTCCTCCACCGCATCATAAAAACAACGTCCCTCCTACTTCTTTTATTGCACCACTCTTTCTATACAGAAAATGTTTATTGGGGATCTTAAAAAATTGTGAACATTAACAAAACCTGACCACAACACTGGGAACTACGTTCCCAGCTCTTTGCGAGAAGTGCGTGGGTTCTTTATCGTCCACTGCTAACCAGTACAGAGAAGCTCACGGTTTATCGTCCTTAGCCAAGAATGTGATACCAAAAGAAGTATTGTTTGCGTGGTGGTGAATTCTTCGGTCGGCACGCTAGCGAAACGCAGTGACACTTTTCATTAATACGTAGAAGATGAGTTACGAGCATGATTTACCGCAGTAATTAATTCAGTTCAACAGCCCTTTCGAACTAAACAGAAAATAAGCTCTTTTTTCAGCCGTTTTATTTCATTTGTCTCAAGACCTTGCGATTGATATCTGCTAGAGCGATAAATTAAATAAACAGAGGGGTTAAAAAGAAGGAAAATCACGATTCACATTCCTAACGAGCCTGTCGGCCATAGTACACGCTGCCATTTTCTCCTTGTGCACGGGATCCTCCCACGCGCTAATTACACTCCGTAAAGATGGATTTTCAGTGCCATGCACGTTTTTCCGTTCGTAAAAAGGACGTAAATTAAGCCAGCTGGGAGATGCACAAAACAACCTGATCCCACGTGGTGCAATAATGATTTGATTGATTGATTGCTCCATCACGAAGGAATCTCAAAGGTCTCCGCGATTTCTTGTACTAACTCTTTCATCAAGTGGATTCGAAAAGCCAATAACTGTCATCACTAAGTTTTTCCCTACGTCACTTCTGCAAAAATGTTCGGAACTTTGCTCCTCACTAATCGACGTACGTAGGTTTGATGCTGCGCAGTTTGACTTGTACTGTGACTGGCATTCCTGTTTGTGCGACAATAAGACTTAGAGGCCTTGCAATCTTTGCTCATGGATTTTCTGTGTATGTGTGAATAGGTACGCTGCTTTCACAAGATTACTTGACAGTTTTCAAGGAGTATATCACCACATTCATGGATTTTTATTCTTCTCTGTATTCAATTTTATAATGCATCAATTCAGTGTCCGTTATACAGAAAGAGTTTATAGGATTTCTTGATCGGCCTTACTCTCAATTAAAAAAAAGTTTCCAACGTCGCTTTTCTCTTCTATTTGCAAAAGCGAGGGCGGGACACTTCAAAAATAGAAAATACGTGGGAACGTTGTCTCCGAATTTTCCGCTTTCGGAGACAGAATCTTCGATTAAACCTCACAAAAATGGTGTCAGCAGAAAGGTAAAACAAGGGGTATGAATGTTGCAACATTCTTTTAATTATGTTGCTGCTTCAGTCCTTTGCAACAGGAAATAACTGTCCAGACTGGAAATAACTGTTCACAAACTTTTCACGGTTGTTTCATCTCAAAATAAGACCACACTCTTCGCCACCAGCGTACTGATGACCCTCTTAGGAAATCGGAAGACTCACGAAAAGCTTGTTGACTGTACCCGACGTTAATTTTTCAAATTTTTCTAGTTCTCCCACTGACATCCTACGTCGAGAGCCCATTGCTCCTGCCTGCGTGAGTTATTACGCACGTAAAACGATAGAAGATGCGGTCTGTTGTTTAATCCATATATGGTTAGAACAGAAAGAAGCTAAGGGATGCATGAAAAAGAAAAATAAAGTTTTAAAACAAAACATAGAATACCTTTCATTGGCTCAGCGTGGTAGAGAGAGCAGAAGTTGCCTGCAGTATATTATAAAATGTAAATACTCTCTTACCAATTCTTTCGAGTTGAATTTGGATATGTGAGGAAGCACTACGTTAACAAAAGTAACTAAGGTTTTAGACAACATTCAACTCAAGTGAATTAGACAACTATGTTTGACATTCCCGGTCGAGTAAATGTAACGAGTCGATACAGTAGACTGCGTCCAATAAAAACCCAATAGTTTGACATCGTACAAGAAAAAAAGTGAAAATTTGAGTCATCTCATAACCCATTAAAATAAAGAAATTCGAAAGGATGGGTCAAGAATGAGTTAAAATTCGGCCGGAATGTACTGGCCTTTTCTGGACTTTAAGTGAATAGAAATGTAGTTTCCGCAACCTTCAGCTACTGAATCGTGAGTTGAATAGCAAAAAGACCAGTCATGGTGGGATTATTAAAAAAGCTACAGAACCATTTTACAGTCAATTTTGGCATCAGAGCATCGCCTTTGAATACAGTAAAACCAAACCCTGAAATATTCGTGGGTTCTCAAAGATTGACAGGGATAAGTTGAAATATCCTGACAAATCTCGAGTGTTATCTTAAGAATCTTGCATATCTTTGAAATATTGTAACTTTTTTTAATGAAGTGAAATGCAATTAAGAATACCAAACTTCCTCGATCAAACTTCTTTTCCTTCAAAATATTAGTGTCCAAAAAGATATTTTTCATCGAACAAAATGAAAGTAAACGCTGCAGAAATCTACAATGAACACATGCAAGTTGCATTAATGCACCCTCTCCTGGCAGCGCTAAAAAATCCATCTCACAATCTCTCCCAAATCTTTCTTTTTTTCCTCAATCACACGCGCATTACTTCTGTAATATTTCTCCAAATTCCAATGTAATATGGTGTACTAGTCCTCGGAGATGGCAATTTTTCTGTAGCTACTACATCATTAGTCGAAGTTCTTGACGAGGTTTCTTTGTTACGGGTTGAGGTCCTTCGTCTCGTTGTTCGTATCGTTGTTTTCTCAGTCTGAGACGAGACGATTTTTGACTGCCGAGATAACTTTGGGTGGGATTTACCATAATAATGACGTTTGTAAAATTCATTCGTGGTCTGATTTGTAAGAACAAGGTAGAAATGAAATAAGGAGAATCCTGTCATGGCCACACCAAAGAACAAAACAACAAGGAATAGTATTGCCAGCAAGGGTTGCCGAACCAGCAAATACTGCAAGGAAAAGATAAAAGGAGTTACTGCTGTAGCAATTTCTGTCGTTGCAAAAAATTTTCAAGAGATTGACGAAAGTTATTCAGGGTTGCTCTGGTTTAGCTTTGATTCGCTTTGTAATTGGTCTAGAAAACGCGCACCACTTTGTCAGCCAATCAGATCTGACACTAAGGTCATTTCGTGGCTTGGCGCTTCGGGTAGTTTCCTAGTTTTTACCCCGAGGTCTCATTTTCTGCTCGTGTTATTTTCCTATGTTCTGTTATGATTGGTTTTGGTTTTATGTCACTCGAAATGCATACTCAAGTGTATGTATGCAAGTATGTATTGTCCTACTGGTAGATATGCAGGACGGCGATTTGAGAGGTCTGGGTTAGAGCCCTGGCTGAGTCATTGTGTTGTGTTTTCAGGCAAGAAACTGTTCTTCTCCCCCAGTGCCTCTCTCCACCCAAGATTATTAATGGTAGCAGAAAATTGGTATGCAGGGAAATTTGATGAATTTCTAGTGGCTGATGGTGATGGGATGCATTCTACCTAAAGGTGTCCCCAAGGGTATAAATGAGTAGGGTTGAACTGTAGGGAAAGGCTGACAAAATGCACGGGAATACCCTGTTAGGGGCCAATCTCTCAGATGAAATATTACTCCCAGTTGTTTCATGCTATAGAGGCCAGAATAAGTTCCAACAGCTATGCAAGTTGGCCTCAGGCGCAAGATTTATCTATCATCTACTCTTCATCATGAAGTTCTGTTCATGATATAATTTAGAGGGGTATGCAGTGGATTGTGTATGACAATGTAAATTATCCAATTTTTAATATGAATTACCTGGGTTAAAAATCTGATTCCTACAGGATAACGCTTTCCATCATAGGCCTCATAATTCATGGTGATCAGGCCTTTTGAGAGCACAATATAACCAAACACAACTGCCGTCACAAGTGTCCCATACACGCAAAGTATTGCAGTACTTATGATGAAACACAAGAAGAACTTGTAGTTTTTCTTTCCAATGCAGTTGTTCACCCAGGAGCAGTGATGGTCAAAACGACTCACACACACATCACATAGAGCTGTTGAAATAAAATAATGGAGTCACCAGAACATGTCAATGGGTAAAAGCATAACTGGGATGATGTCAGGCTGCATTCACCCTTTAACTCCCAAGATCTCATTAGTAATCCTCCTTACTGTCTGCCATACAACTCTTGTAATGTTGATTTTGGGAATTTGGCATTTGATCAACTTATGATCCCCTAATTGATATTTTTCTTTATTCTCATCATTTGTCTGCCTGGTATTGTATTGATATTGTAAGGAGAAACTCTGTCTTGGTCTCCCATGGGAGTTAAAGGGTTAAACAGGGTTTTCTTTCAATTTGTAATAATATACAAGAAAAAAATTGCACATGTCTGATAAGCTGAAAATGAGTGCATTTTTCATGTAACTTGAGTGCAAAGTCTTAACAGGAGTGCAAACAATAAAAATTTTATGTGTAAATTTTGTCCATGTAGATATTCTGTAATGCTTTTTTTCACATAAATCATTAAAAAGTGACAACATGATTTTGAGTGCAATGTGGTGTTAATAGGCATAAGTAAGTTTAGTTGTCTTTGAAAAATTTACTTGCACTTATTAACACAAAATTGTACTCAAAATCTCATTGTTATCTACACAAACAGGCTGCTGTTGCTATCATAGATGGCCTAATGCTGAGCAAGCTGGACTCCAGGTGAAGAGGTGTTGATTCAAACCCTTACCTTGTCATGTTGTTGTGATCTTAGGTAAGACACTCAACTCTCTACACCTTGACATCAATATGGTTATTCTCCAAACTTTCCTCTCTACATTTCTTGTCATACATGGGGAGAATTTGTTTCAAACAGTCAAGAGCCTCTTAAGAAGAGGGGTTGAGGGCACTGGGGTCATTAGAAAATGCAAAACCATAGAAATCCAAAATTGCAAAACCAAAAAAAATTTGATCAAAAGCCAAAAACCCTATGCAAAACCATCAAAACCGATAAAATTTCACATCCCAGTTGTCAAAACCCTAATCGATCCACAATAGTGGTGACAAGTGGAGCATACAGAGGTTTTGCAACTATTCCAGATCAGTAGAGGCCCATAATTGCCACGCAGATCAAAGAGAAACTGGAACCCAAATAGGAAAAACCAAAAACCACATAGATATTAAATCTGAAAACCTATTAGCATTTTTCACAAAAACCACAAACCAAATGCTAAAAAATGGAAAATATGCAAACTGTGTGAACACCAAAACTGAAAAACTGAAGTTTTTTGACACAATAATTGAAAAACCAATCTTAAAAATAGTCAAAACTGCAAAAGTGAAAATCCCAATGCCCCCCACCCTAGATAATGGTGATCAATTCCTTTGTTCTTAGACCATTTGGTTCAAAAGCAGACTTGAACTTTTTTGTTTTCACAGATATTGGTTGGTATTAAGTTTCACAGCCAATCAACATACATGGCTGAACCTCTTAACCCAGAGTCCAGCATGCTAGCATCCAGGCCACCACATCTCCCACACACTCTTTTGGCACCTGTATGCAGTTTCAGATAGTGTCAAATAATTAATAACAACCTGGCTTGAACTTGATGTTTTAAAGAGACTACTGGGAGGTAATAGTTAAGAAAAATCTGCAATTAATTAATGTACTTACAGCAATGTTTTGATCTTGCTGGCTTAATAAACTTGCATGTAGAACACTCTTGTGTTGTGTAATATACACCATCAGGGTTATAGTCATTCATGTACTCAGTGTGATTTGTCACTTTTATCACACCAGGATCATGTGTACAACAAACCCAAAACAGCATCACATTGATGGCTATAAGAATGTATGAAACAATGCTAAATGTATTCATTTTGTCAAAGTAAGGAATGACTTTGAAGCTGTAGATAGCAGTCCCTCCACTCATAAGGAAACCATAAAGAAGCTGAATACAAGGATTTCTAGAAAGAGACAAAATTAAATTATCTGAAATGAAAGTTTACAAAGCTATCAATTCAAAACACTCTAAATGTCAGCTTTAGAACTTCTCTACCAATTCCCACGAATGACTAATTTAATAAAATTAATTATCTAATGGGTAAAAAGTCTGGAGAAAAAATACAGCAACATCCACTACAAAAAACAGTTCAAGTTTCCTACCAGATGGTAATAGGCTTGTAATTTTTCAAATGTAAGTGTTATAACGTGTGTGGCGTCAAAGGGAAGTGGAGAGAGGAAGGGTTGACATTAGAATGAGACTGCAGTCTGCAGACAGTACGGCACAACTCGTCGAGATCTCATGCATGCAAAAGGGATTCTGCCACGTGGAATGTACGTTTAAGTAAGACAGGAAGGAAATTAAGCACGCATCTGCCATGCTCTGCAGACAGGTGTTAAGAACAAGGAAGCTGTTACCCTCATGTCAGGCGACTGACTTGTCACGCGACTTTTAAAAATCAAACACTACCTTGCTCCTAAATCAAAGCCTTTAAAATAACTTAGCATACCTTTTAAACAAGAGATAAGTTGTAGCACTTCTTATGATGCCAGTTAAAGCTGCTGGAACGCACTTTTTAAAAGTAGACTTCGTCAAATGGGCAACCTAAATTAAAGATAAATAACATTGCTTTAATTTCATGGACAAAGACATCTACGTGCTTACTCAACCAACAAAGGCATATCTGACACAATTCCGCAATTGCTTATTTCAATGATAATTGATTAGTTTTGCTTAGCGTAAAAAAAGACTTAACTATATATAAGCGCAGAAGAGCTACACAAAAAGACAAGACACTCACTGAAAACAATTTTCTTCGTAGAAAACCTACTAAACCAGTTCGATGAAAGTCAGTACTTCCAAAAAAAACTACATATGATAGGGTAACAAAAATTAAAGTATATATAAACGCCATGAAGAGAAAATCCATCCTTTTCGACTTTGACAAAGCAGACGATTGCACATCAGTCCGCATCCGCCATCTTTGTTTACCGTTGGAAAATATTTGATGTATGGGTACATGTACGGTCCCGAAAACGACCACTGACTATCCTGTGGGCTCAAAGATTATTGATTGTTTTTCACGTTGTTATAGCAACTAACAATGAGCCAATCAGAAGGCAATCAGACATCTGTTGCATAGCGCGGACAAAACAGTTTCAGACTGTTTATATCACAGAGTTTTACGTTTGACTATCATTTTCGAAGACAAGGACTGTTAAGGTAAGTTCTTTCGCTTTGGTGTCCTCGATTTTTCCGAGAAATATTCGTTTCTTGGCGAATTACGTCCTCCAACAGAGTGCAATCAGATTGCATGATCTCCAATTTCCCCTATCGTGACGGAGATATTGTACACGTTGCAAATTTTGTTTCAAGCAATTTTTTTGCTTTTCTGTTGCACTAGAATCGCATTTAAGCGAATATGAACATCGTTTCATTCCATTATTAGCTCTCTGTGTTCCTCACTAAGACTGCGGCTGATTTAAAACCACAGAACGGCTACGAAACTCAATTTTCTCTTTGCCACAAGATTTCATCTCGTGCTTAAGGCAACTTGCCATCAAATATCAAAGAGAAGCCTTTTTTTCTTGTGGACACAAACCTTTTTCAACCAAATTATTAAAACATTCTTGTTTCCTTGTAGGATCAAACAATATGGCGTCTATTGTGTCTCCTATCGCACAACCATCAGGACCAAAATCAGTTTCTCGACCCAAGCGCTGGAGCGAGGAAGTGGAAGAAGGTATCAGATACTTCCTTTTCTTCTATGAACCTCACAATATTTATCATAAAATGGCTAACTATCATAAGATTGTTTTCCTCTATGACTTCTGAAGCATTCACTAACTTTCTTTGTGAAATTTGCTTTTTACTAGCTTACAGATTTCAGATCGCTGGCTATAGAGATGTACACGAATACCGCGATGTCAAACAAAAAGAACCTGTAAGTTCCTCGAGATTTTATTTACTTCAGAAGTGTGTATTGTTTTACTTCCTAGTCATGACCCTTAAGACTTCTTTTTTGCGAGGTTTGAAACAATTTATGCGCACAAAAGGAGACAGAAGAACCTTCGTAAATTAAATTACTGTGGTGTTTCCTACGTGAATACATGTAGGTATAATTCGGGTTAGGCGACCAAAATCCGTTTTCACTTCTAAGCAACGAGCTTCAGACCCTTTTTCCGGCCCCATTAGGTTGAAGTTCTGCTTAACCCTAATCTTTTTTTATCTACAAAGTTAAGCTTATCGTTAAGATAATCGTAATTGCTTGATGAATTTTGTCAGGCTGTGACCCTTCGTGAGCTTCCCCATGCCCACTAGTTATTTTGGGGTTATTGAGACACCTACAACTGGTGCTCCAGAGTGCGTTTAATCTCTCCTATGAAATTCCAAAAAAGCGTTTTCTAACGATATTCGTCTTTAAAAGAAAGGTACTGTGGACAAGTTAGGTTCATGCTGTTTGTCTAAGGCTATCGATAGTTTACTCAGACCCATAATCTTCTTTGAAACAAACAGATTATAAATTCAAATGATAAACTTAAGTTCTCTGATAATGACAATGATCCTTGTGTTTCTTGACTTAGGATCGCTGGCCTCATAATGGCTATGTAAAGAAACTTCAGCGCAAAGATGGCTGCTTCATTTACTTCGATAAGACCAGAGAATGCACTGACAAAGATGTTTACAAATGCAAATTGTATGGATATTAAGAGTGCCTTGAGGAAATTATATTGTTTGATGAACGTAATGTCAGATTGCACTTTACAAGAAGTAGCTAGGGAAAATCAAACTGAGCAAGATTTATTACAATTTATGAAGGCAGAATGAGGTTAAGAACTGAAAAATGAGAAAGTTGCAGCTGTTTTTAGTGAAATGTTATTTCATGACAAATTATCAAGTTGCAATTTCCTTTAGCCATAATATTTTACAATAGCTGTAAAAATGTCATTTGTATGTACCTACTGTAAAATTCAAACATTACTATTAATATTAGTGATTATTTTGTATCAACTTAACTTATGGCGGAGATTGTGTACAAAGACAAATTTCACATAAGAATGTTTTTCTGTAATGCATTGTATTAATTAAAGTTCAATATAATTGTGGAAAATATCAATTAAAAACTAGCTTTTACAAAGGTTAAGAAAAATTTTAATCAGAAAATAAGATTTTTCTCAGTTTGTTGTTCATTTTCAATCTTATTGAAATGCATTTTTCTTGAAGTGCATAAGTAGATGGCAATTTCATGCTGCCTGTTGGCCAAAAAGTTGTTCACATAATTACTATCCCCTTCTAGCTTTGCAGGAATACTTGTTTGTTGAAACCTGTCACCTCTCCCCTTTTGTTTTACTGAAGC
The DNA here is from genome assembly GCF_964200805.1 of Pocillopora damicornis. Classification (NCBI taxonomy): domain Eukaryota; kingdom Metazoa; phylum Cnidaria; class Anthozoa; order Scleractinia; family Pocilloporidae; genus Pocillopora; species Pocillopora damicornis. The sequence continues at coordinate 15,647,339 of NC_142679.1, read as the reverse complement.
TAATCAAATGAATTACAATGGGGAATATTTAACATATCTGTTACACACTTTTATGCCCTTCATTCACCTCTTTTTACATAGGTAGGTGACTTTGTGAACCAATCATTTTTTACCATGGGGGGGAAGTACACGGTTTTTGGGAGGAATAAAGAGGGGAGGGGGGAAATCAGTTTTTGTCAACAGAGTGTAAAGGGGGATAAATGTAATGAATGACCAGTTTTAAACAAAAATTAGATGTTGCATGCTTTTTAAAACTCAATGTTGAGTTTTCTGCTTCTTGTGGCCAATAGTTATTACAATGTTTTAGTGTTCTTCCATGGGAGTTATTACTGTCTGATGGTTAGTATAACCTATTGTGCAAGTACCTGGAAAAATATTCATTCCTATTCTACACAACACTATTTCTATCCACAATTGACAAAGGACTAGTTTATTGAGAAAATTTAAATGATAGTGCTTTATAGCCGAAGTTTGTAAAAACATCAATGTCAGCTGAACAACCACCCACTGCAAGAACCTGAAAAAAAGTAAGGGTTAATTGTATCAAACAAGGCAAAATTAAGAATTCAAGGACAAACTTATTCAGGTTTCAATATTATCATGTGATTAAGTGAACTTTTATAAGCTTATCTTGCTTTTTAGGCAATTTAAAAAAAAAAACGACTGAATGAATATCCTGTGGGTAGGTTTTCTTAACATCCTCTGTAAAAAAGGAATGAGAAAATTATGACCAAATTCAGCATTCAACTAATGTCTGTTAAGCAGCATCTAAAGATAACTACAACACCAATCCAAACATTGAACAGACCCCCAATATTAAAAGTTACATATTTCTATGCTTGACTGTTTGAACTTAATAACAAAGAAGTTTTAACTAGAAGCATCAACTCTGTTTTTGATTCCCATTATTCCCTGTGTATTTATTATCAAATTGTGATTTTCCTCAAGGCTGCCTCCAACTGGAAGCCTGAAAAGGAAATCCCTTTATGACTTGTACACCCCCTTGGTGTAAAGTCATTAAATCAAAACAACTATAATTAGTAAAAGAACAGATTGGTATCCATCAGATAAGTTACAGCAAAACATACTCTGCAAACCACTAGGGCCCAGTTGTATAACGGGTGGATAATGCTATCTAATGCATAAGTGATTGCAAATGTACTGATATATCCAGTAGATAGCGTTATCCAACCTTTTGAACAACTGGGGCCAGACAGATGAACTATTTTTAGCTACCTTATTCTTTGGAGACTGGTCATTAATTTGCATGGTAAAAACTGAGTTTGGTGTGCAAGGAACATGTGTTTTTGGATCCCCATTTATCTGCCAGTGGAACACTGTTGGTTCTGACCCTGCAGACAATATCTTAAGGAGAAAAAAATTACCTTTCACATCAAAATGAAAATGTGTGAAAAAAAATTTTTTTAAACATGTATCTTCCATCCTTTCAACGGAGCCAAGTTTCAACAGAGCTATAAGAAACTTCATTTGGTTAAAAACGTTTCAAGTAACACCACATTTTGGACACAACCAATGCAAAATCTTGTCGCATGTGATCTTATTCTCAAATCTGGTTGCTTTTCACAAGGATGTCTTTAAATGTCCCCATAAAAGTAACTCTTCATTCATGTTGCACTGTCTTTAATTTAACAAAGGATATAAAATTACCAGAATCCATAAACCTGTGCATTCATTTTGTAGTGTAACCGATGGATCAGGTTGTTATACATGGTTCTTGGCCCTTTGACTCAGAAGAGTGACTGGCATCTAATTTCTCCTTACACTATCAGCCTGATTTACCCATTAAAGTGATGAAAATAAAGGCTGGAGATGATTAATAACTGAAGAAGCTATTGATTTTCTAAAACAAATTCTCCATGTCAGCACTGTAGGAAAATTTATCGAAAACAGTATGGATAATATGCATTCTGGGGTTATGGTGTTAATGGGTTAATAATAGTATTGTTGCTTACAAGGTCATCATGGAAAAGGGCAGACTGTTGACTAGAAGCTGTTTTCAGAACACTTGTGCAATTCATGGACCTCAAATGCCACACTGACAGGGATGGGCCACCACCACAGACCTGTAAATAAATATATGTGTGTGTGAAGAATAAACTCAACATGCAGGTAAATCTAAGCAGCATATGGCAGTTTGTGGCCTCTCCCTATATCTAGGCAGTTTAAAAAGCCACAAAACTCTAGGAAAAAAATTCATCTTTCAAATCTGCACTCTTAATCCCTACCGTATCAGCAAGCAAGTGCTTTTCATTCAACTATTCTTGTTTTCTTATAACCATATTCCCACCAGTAGCATTGTTCCATTATCTGTATATAAACCCACCCACAACCCACAACTCCTCCATTTGCTGTGACGAGCACCATGAGCCTGTGGATATGGTGCTATAGAAATCATTATTATTATTATTATTATTATTATTACTATTATTATTATTATTATTATTACTATTATTATTATTATTATTATTACTATTATTATTATTATTATTATTATTACTATGAGGGGGTTAACACTCTGGACCTTAAGTTTTGAAACTCTTTACATTGGCCAACTCATTTGATAATGCTAAATTACCCTCTTATGCAGGTATTGGCTTATAAACAAACAAATTGGGTGAAGTACACAAGGTCAAAGACTATAGGCAAATTTCTTAGAATAACTATTGTGAAGCAAAATATTTGTATTTTTCAACTACTGTTTCAAAGAAGTCTAATCACACAGCTAGAAAACTGTTCTTGAGGGAACTTACAAAAAGAAAACATTTAGAACAAACCCAACCCCCCCCCCTCCCAAAAAAAAAAATTACTCATTTGCTCACCAGCCAGTCCTCACCCTCATCAACAGCAACACAACCTATCCAAGACCCCAAATGAGGTCTGTGTATATCCTGGTGTGAAGGCATAAAAAATTAACATTTATCTTGCGAAACTTACAAAACCATGTACAAGTCATAAAGTGAACTGTATTATTTCATGATTTGGCTTGATAAAGACTACTCAACAAAGTCTGCAGTCTGCCATGCAGTTAATCTAAGTATGATATGGAAAAGAAATAAAAATTGAACAAGTGAGAGCCTGGTAGCAAATTAAAGTTAGTGCAGCTAGAATTATTGGAGCTCAAGACGTAAAGTAAAAATGCTAAAAAAACCTAGTATATTAAAAAAAAAAAAAAAAATGTACTTAAGTCTTAAAAAGCAATAAAATTGACTTTTTAGTCAATTAAGTACTAAAGAAAGAAAATCCACCAACTGTATAGCAAACATCTCCATTTTTACCTCATTTTTACAGGGTTCAATCATGTCAGTCATGGATCCTTTTGTTCTGTAATCTAAAAAATGGGCAAAACAAAAACAAAATTCTTAAAATGAGAACATAACAGTGCTTCACATTTCAACCATTTTGGCCAGTAAAAGAAAATTGGTCAATGTGCCAGGCTTTAATTCACTGTATCACCTGATTAAATCCTTTATGCCCTAACATCATTATGCATATTCTCTTCACTGTTCTCTATACATTTCCTAAGGTGCTGACAAGGAGAATTTGTTCAACAGTCAAGAGCTTCTTTAGTTGGTGATCATTTCCTTTATTCTTGTGACATTGATGTGTGTTTCAGAGGTGATATTGTAAGGAGAAATTAGATGCAAGTAGCCTTTGGGGTTCAGAGGGTTAAAAAGTCTTCCCTCTCTACTTGAACACAGGGATACAGTATATCTTATCAACCTAGTTTTCTAAGTCTGCACTGTTTGTCATGGAACCTCATTTTTCCCCCTCAGATTCATAGCCTGTGTGCTTCGCACTTGGGCCATAAATCCAAGCAGAAAAAATTTGGTGTGTAACTTACAGTTTGAATCAAGAACACAAGGCTAGTGTAAGATATTGAACTTCAGTGTAACTTCATACCCCATAATCTCACAGTTCCATCTTCAGCTCCACTCACACATTGGCTGTGTTTTGTTCTGAGAGTAAGGCACTGAATATAATCTGAGTGACCAGACAATGTGTTCTAAAAGACACAGTCAAGTAATAAAGGTTAATAAAAAAATGAATAAATATTTGATACTAAGGTAAGATCACTTGATGAAGTATTCTTTGACAAAACACCATTCTTTAACTAAATTAAAACATGAAATGTAACTTTCTTTAAAGATTACCTTACATGTTCCAGACTCAAGGTCCCACATATAAATATTATTGTCCCCACAGCCTGAGAAAAGTGTGTCTTCCTATAAAAACACAGTGTACATGTATAAAACTACAGTAATATCGAATCTATAAAGTGCCTTCAAGTTTTTTAACAGCCAATAACGGACAATCAGGAACAATAATCTAATTACTATAGTTTTTTACAACCCTTGCACTCTGAAGATCTTCTTGTAAATTCTCCCCTCTAGCCGAGACATGTTTCCTTTTAAATTGGTTACGAGAATTTGGTGTCAGATCATAATAACAACTTGTAGCTGATAAGTTTGAGTATTCTCATTTCCTGGTAATTTAGTGTTAACAACTGAGTTGAAAAGGTAAACTGGCCACTGTAAAGAGTTTAAGGATACTGTTTCAAGAGGTGGCTAATTTTTGTTTTCAACTCAGTTGTTTCGACGTTTCCAGAACGTCATTATCAAGTAAACTAAAATAATAAAATCGAGTATATATATAATGAAGCGGTGAATAAATTACAAAGTGTTAAAAGTTAAACAAAGAGTTTAGCCCTAATGGAATCGCTCTGGGTGTTTAAATTGGGCCTTATTGTTTAACAATAATTGTTGTTTAACAATAAGGCCCAATTTAAACACCCAGAGTGATTCCATTAGGGCTAAACTCTTTGTTTAACTTTTAACGCTTTGTAATTTATTCACCGCTTCATTATATATATACTCGATTTTATTATTTTAGTTTACTTGATAATGACCTTCTGGAAACGTCGAAACGTCGTGTCATGCTTTATAATATTTTATCGCAGATTTTTATTGTCAAATGTTTTACCAAATCTTTACTTATTCGAACTCAGTTGTTAACACTAAATTACCTGTTATCCTCTCTCACCAACACAGCACCTCAGTTTCTTAAGAAACTTACCCCATTTATTCTCATTTCCTGTTTGCTGGATAATGCATGGACATAACTATTATGGGGACATGGTCTATTGCAATTACTTCTGAGAGTAAAAACGTGAATAGTACTTTATCATCTTTGCACCTTTATATCTTCTATAATCAGACAACAGTTTTGTAGGGTGCAAGAGAAACATGAACTTTGGTAACAAACTGTAGCTCCTTCAATGCATGTTGATCTCATGTTCAGCCATCAAAAACAAACAACTACTATTTGCATGCAGAAATTTGTCCGAAGTTAACACATGTAGCCAAAAAGATTGCCAAAAAAAAATGTACTAGATCAAGTTGCTAAACATTCCAAACTTGTGTCAGATTTGCGTTTCCAAAAGAGACAGAGAAATTGAGGGGGTGTTCAGATCCATGTATTACAGACACAATGTGGGATTGGTTAAGAATTACTGTTGATCAAACAAACATTAGGGCTTTTCAATCTATGATATGTAATACATACCTGCTCAGAAAATGCCAAAGCATTGGTTTCAGGTATATCCAGTGAGGCTCTAAAAGAGGATCAACATTCACAAGTCTAAAAAATAATCCTTAAAATAATCATGGACAAAATGTATTATTATGTCAAAAAAATCATTTTGAAAGGGCCTTTTCAGAACTCATTCTCAAATCCAATGATTTTCCAGATTTACGAGGAAAAACCCATTAAACCCATAGCTCACTGTGAGAGTACAAAGATCATAGTATCATACCATTTACAACCTAACATCAGTATGCATATTCTCCATACTGTTCTCTATACATTTCCTAAGGAGCTGAGTATTGAGTATCTGTTTGACAATCAAGAGCTTCTTTAGTAGTCAATTATTTCCTTCATTCTAATGACCTTCATGTTTGATTCAGGGGTGATATTGTACTGAGAAATTGGTTGCATGTCACTCTTTAGGGTCAGAGGGTAAAATGCATTTGTAAGCAAATAAACAAAGACAATGAAGGGATTCCCAGGTTAGTGTAAGTTTACCTGATTACCTCGGTGTACAGTATGTGATGTAGGGATGGGGAATAAGCATGTATTGGTAGACTATGTGTAAGTAAACTACCATGATTAGAAACAAGATACTGTAAACGTCCATGTATAAGCTGCATCCATAGATAAGCTGCACCCCTGATTTAGAAGTGCAGAATTTGGAAAAAATAAAACAATACAGTTTGAAGTTTCAATAGAGTTGTATTGCTACAAACAATCAAGGTTTCGAAACACTGACATAGAAGTTGTGGCTATCTTTCACATTTATCAAGTCTAAAGAAAGCGAAATTTCATTTGTCGTACCTTCTTTTTCATTGGAATTTACACAATCTTTAACTTAAAATGCTCTTTCGATCTGATTTTTCAAGATTATCACTTCGAAACACGCCATAAAGTTGAAATTCCTTCGGCATTGAAAAAAACAAACAAACAAGTGGTTAGTAGCCAAGCTTTAAATTTTGGGAGGAGTCTGGGCCTTTCGACTCAGCTGTTCAGGGATACCGCGTGTATAAAGATGTTTGGAAACCCGCAATAGGCGAAAAACTTCATGCAGAACAAGGCCTGATAATGCAGTTGACAAATTTGCCATGAAGGTAGTAAAAAACAACGAGAGATTCCTTGTATGTCGGTGTTTAGTTGTTCACGTAAGTGAAAACTAATCGCTTGAAAGAACTCATGGATAGCAAGATTCGCCGATAAACACTCGAAGACACAAATGGCTCCTTTAGGAGCCACCACTCAATGAAAAAGTCAATGAACTACAGCAACATGCTCTCAGTTTCTTATATGTTTGTTTCTTGGCATCTTACGAAGTTTTATGAATATTAATTAGGTTTTTGAGAGCTCCAAACACAGATGTATCCATGGATAAGCCGCACCCTTGATTTTTGGCTCCAATTTTGTGAAAAAAAGTGCGGCTTATACATGGACGTTTATGGTAATTATCATTTTATGTCTCTTAATTATAATAAAGAACCCCACCTGGCAGCTGGAGGTTGCAGTGTCCAGGCAGGTGAAGGAGCCTAAAAGTTTTGGAGTACAAATTAGAAAAAGGCTGTAATACTGAATGGAAATACTTAGCACAAAGAAGTCTGGTGGAATATCACACCTTTTAAATACAGTGTAAACATCCTTAAGAATATGAGCAGAGTCATGAAAATTTGGTCTCACTTCACATTTTGGGGGGCACTCAAGTTTATATACTGAATAATTTAAGTTTTATGTTTTTTCTCTTCCTTTTTTACTTTTGAACTAAGCTTGTGTATGGTATCATATGGTTCACTGGGGTGGAGAAAGGCACTGTGAGGCTACAGCATCTTGCCCAAGAACACAATGACTCCTTCAGGATTTCAAACCTAACCTTTCCATAGAGAGTTCACACTATCAACCATATATCCACCATCTCTCCCTAATACTGAAAACTAATTTTAAATCCATTAACAAATCTTACATTATCTAGACAGATATTCACCTCTGTTTTATCAAGAATTTCATCCCATCGCCATCCATGTATTTCAGATGAGCCACCACTAAATATAGGTTACAAAATAAGTTATAACTGAACAGCAATGCAAAATAAACAGCCCAATAAATTCATAAAAAGTGCTTGCTCACTCTTAAAAGACACATCATCTCCCTACTTAAAATTATTGCCCAAAAAATTGATCACCAATCAGGAAAGAGTCACAATCAAATACCTGATTAGAAATTTATCTGTAGATATTAGACTGTAAATTGGGTTGCTGTGACCTGAAAGAAATTTCAATGTTTTTTTTTTTTTAAAGAGAACTCAACACAGCTTTTACATCAACTATGCACCCATTAACCACAAAGTCACATTGTTTTTCAGTACTGGTCTCTAGCACTGAATGACCTCATATTGCAGAGTAAACTTTCCTGTGGCTATAGACAATGGTTTATGAAAGAATTATGAATCTCCTTTAAGTGGCCTTGTTTTTAAGAAGTGTATTTTCTGTGGTAAGATCAATTATATTCCTGTATAAATCCAGTGTAATCCAAAATATATGCTGTTTGTTTTCTTCCCAGCTGAGCCCAGTTGTTCAAAGGTGGATAATATTAACAAATAAATAAAATGCTATCCAGTGCATAGGTGTCAACAAAGCTTACTGTGCTATCCACCAGAAAGACATTCATGCAGTGGACAACTGGGACCTGATCCTCCAACAACGATCAAAAACAAAACCAAAAAAAAAAAAGGAGTAGAAATGGGTGCTTGCACAACACTGTACATAACTCTACAAAGAATATCAAGACATTTGTTTTTAGATGCATCATCTGAACAAACTTTGCCAAGGCAGGTCAGACTATGCATGGCATCTTCTAGAATTGCACTTCATATTTACATTACCAGGTATATTCAAAGAACAGAAATTGATCTTGTTTGTGTTACAGATACCGTGCCCTTCTGGACATTATAAGACTGGTAAACTTGAAAAGTAAGTGGTAGAGCTACATGTATACGTATAGACTCACCTTGGAAAAATATTACTGGTCTCTTCTTGTCGGATGAAGCATCGGGTGCCACAGCAGAAGTAATGCTAAAATATTTACGGACATAGAGTTGTTTAGAAAAATTAAGAACTTAGAGTAATATAAACATGCAACCTTGATTTGTGATTAAATCCAAATAGTAATGTGGCTTCATTGACACATCTTGATTTCACGTTAATCTATTGAAAAAACCAACAAACAGAGAGAGGAATACACCAAAACGACCTTCACCTAAAAACCGCAATTTGTCCAAAGTTGTTGCACGCCGCCAAGAAATTGCCACATGGTGAAAAGGCCACTGCAAACACAATAGTGTGAAGTTCCAGACGCTTCTGATAGATCTGACTCTAAAATAAATCAGAGTTAACATCCTCCTCGTCTTAATCTGCTTCCTTAGACTTTGTTATTATCAAAAAAACATGAAATTTCCATTAAGAGGCCTTACCTGAGAGTCTGCCGCCATCTTTGTATTTGCCGCTTTTTGGGAAAACCGCTGAAACGAATACGACTTACGAATGGAGGTGCATAAGCAAACCAAAGCTAACCAACATCTACGAGATTTTCTTCAGTATGAAAGACTTAGAGGCTGACAAAAAATCAACCAGTGAGCGATCAGACATAGCGATAAATAGCTAGAATTCCATTTTTAGCGTAGGGTAAGTCTAAATCTTTCAAACCGGTCTGTTGTTACACTATTACATCGGTAAAGAATGGAATTTTACTTGATGATTGTAATCTAGCTTTAAAGCTAAGCTGCAAAACCACCACTCATGAGGCTCTGGACTTATACAACATAATTTGGGGTTAGGATGGGCGTAAAACTGGGAGGGGAGAGTCACAGAATGGGGAAGAAAAAAAAGCGCTTGGAGATGACTTTCAGCAAAAATTGGTCGAAATACGAACGTTGTCAATCAACTGTTTTTAATGGAAAATCACATTTTAACATGTAGAATAAAATTAATTATTACAAATAACTTGCAAAAACAGAAGGTTGAAATTGTAATGGAAAACAATTAAATAAGGTGTAGAATCGTTTTGAATTTTGAGATGCGTAAAGCGCTGTGTCGTTGTGGGCTGCAGTGACTGGTATTCAATTAAGTAAAGTGGTTGGAAATTGCACGAAAATGCTTTCTTTATATTCTGGTATCTAATCTTAACTTCGCGTTGCACTTTTCGCGACAGTATATTCTAAATCAAAACACTGATGAAAACCTCTCAATTATATACAAAGAGCACTAGCAACTGACCACTCTACACGTACGGCAATTTGTATACAATTTGTATACAATTTAAGGGTCATTGGTTTTCCGAAAGTATAAACCATGCTATAGCTAAATCGATTGGCCAATCGAGGCATTCAAAACGCATAGTTAGCAGGCCTCAGCAGATGGAAAAGAAGGAAAACTAGTGCAATCCTAGATTACCTTCGATAATCAAAAAGTCCTCGGCATTGATCTAAACTATTTTTTAGCCGAGGATTTATTTGAAGTACTTTGAAACGCTATTCTTAGAATTTAAATATCTTAAATCTTCCTGCAGTGAGATCTTAAGTTGTTTCATCCGTTCTTAACTATCTTTACTGCCGAGATTATGCAATCTGTTTGAGTACTGTACTTTATTTCAAACTGGTCGATCTTTTGATTTAAAAGCAAAGGTTTGAGAACATGTGGGCTGATTTAATGCGTTAAAAAAGACCTTGAATCTCATAAGAAGTCATCATAAGACCACGATTTTTATAGATGATTTCATCTGATTATTCAAGTACGTCGGTATTAAAAGACTTTGTAGAGGAATTAAAAATTTTTGTCCATTTTTAGTAACGATCAAACTACGCTTCATCTTAAAGAGATATTTTACAAACACCACCCTTGGAGACCACTTTGTGTTTCCTCTGTCAGCCAGTTTGCCCCTCAAGTATATCCCCCTTAGAAACAGGCACTTCTCCTTTTTCAACCCTTCCCCGTGTCTTCCCTAAGTTTTTGTATTTCTTCTCAGGAAAAATCTCCCCATACAACTCTTCAGTTCGATCAATAAGTTTTTCAAGTCGGTTCTCCAGCTTTGAAACTGAATCTTCGTGCAGACCTGCGACATCTGAGGTTAGGTGGCTCTTGGTAAGCACGTTGACGGCTTTGACACGAGACGTAGCCGTCTCCCAAAGGACCTTGCCTCGACTCTGTGGTCTCCGAGTCTTTCCGATTCCCGACCACAGCTTAAAGCGCTCGATGATGAAGTCGACGATTTCATACTCGTTCGATTGCTTGTCATTGTCGTGCTTGACGACGATGAACGAGTCCACCACGATGGAAAGGAACATGTTGATGAGCACAAACGACATCATGAACATAAAACCGAAGAAAAAAAGAGGACCGAGGACGCGATTGGTGTCACGCATCTCAAAGAAGGCAGTCCTTCCCAGCATAAGGCTTAACAGAGACGTCAGCGAGGCCATGATGCTGCGGTAGTTGTACAGAACGGGTCCGAACACTAACGACGCGAACATCGTGTAAGCGAGAAAGACGATGCCCCAGATAATGCTGAACATCAGCAGTGGGTAGTACGCGTACTTAAGTGTGGAGGACAGGAGCGAGAACCGCTTGTTAAACCGGAGGAGCTTGTTCAGTTTAATGTTTGCTAGAAGAACGATCATAGCCAGGACAAACGTGTACGTCTCGTTCCAATACCCTGCGAACTGAAAGCTCTTGAAGTTGAAAGGGTCGTGTCGCACTAAATCCAACACATTTCTAATGGTGAGCGTGCGATAAACATACATCGCTATGGCAGCGAAGGTAAACAAACTGATCCCCATCTCCACACAGTTCCAAAACTCTTTCAGGTAAGCCTGGATTCCAAGTTTGTAAATATGTTTCACTTCACGATAAAAGAAAAACAACGTGAACAACACAAACACGACCTCGATCGTTAATACAAAGAACATGATGGTCTTGGTGAAGTCGTATAGGCGCGCAGTCTGGATGCTAACGTAGGGAATAGCCGCGCCAGTGGCGGGATACTCTGCCGCCAGAGTAACAATAGAAAACAGGTTACTCTGTGCATTGTATATTGTGAATTCAGTCAGCACAGCCCGTGTGCGCCGCTCGATCCACATATTTTTCTCAAGGACTCTGACACGTTTGAAGTTCTCCAACCCAGGTTCAAGAACAATTACGTACCTGTGGAAAGAAAATTTACACGAATGTATTACACTAAAAAAACACAATGGTGCAACAATATGGTCAAATTTGGAAGAAAGAGAAACTCGCCTTTGGTTTAACTCCAGACAATGACTGTGCGATTAAGAACGGAAAGCATTTTAACTAGTATGTCCATGAATGCACATGCAAGTCTTTAACCCGTTAGAAAACAAAATTGTGAAAAGCAGTATTTATTCTCTTTGGGAGTAGACGGGATCTTCTTTAGACATTATGTGGCTTTGAGCAGAAACAGAACTAAACAACTGTGTCCAGACAAGAAATCCACGAGAGTTCTTCTTTTCACTGTGGGAACACACATGGCTCAAAAAAGAGCTGATATTTTTCAAGTTCATCATATGATTTTACAGTATTCATCTTAACCATATTTAACCATTTAAATCTTAGAAGTGATTTTCAAACATTAACTTCCAACCCTATTATATACGTAAATTACCCAGCACATAGGTAATAAGAATACTCAAACTTATAAGGTACAATTTGTGATCTTAATCCATAAAAATTCGTAAAATGTGTTGCTGCAAGAGGGGAGAATTAACGATCAGATCTCGGTGCTGAAAGGATTAAGTATCCTTTCCTTGACGTAAGTCTACACTTGCAGATTATTTGTTTAAAAGTCCTTTTTTAAATTACAAAATGCGCCAAAATGAATCGAAATCTAAGCGTAAGTCTTGAAGAGTCTGCCTTAATATTTTTTTTTTCAGCTAGGCAATACGAGCGCGTGCTTATCTCTCGCGATCGACATTTTACGATAGTTAGCTTTAGAACAACTTTGAACGTACCCTCCTCCACTGTAAGTGGTCAGAGTGCCCAAGAAGGGGTACCCATCAAGCTGACTGCTGTTTTGATATCTCCACGGCATGTCATCCCAAGACACTGGAGTGTCGTATGTAGTGATGTTCTCCCATCTCTCTGTGTAATCATTCTTGTCGTTCTTGGTCACAAAATATTCTCCGTAGCATTCTTTTGTGATGCCATACAACTCGGTTGGAACCCGGCAGGATTCTGGGAATCAAATATGTTGTTATGAGTTCCATGGTCAGCATGGACTTAGTATAGGGGTGAGGTAGGGGAAGGGAAAGTCACTTGGCCTGTTGTGAGACGCTAAGGAAGGGCCTGTTAGCAAGTAAATCTTTGGTAACCGCGCTGGATTCCTGATCCCGAGGTCTGGGCCCCGACACTGGCCAGATTATGGTAATATGTCATTGGCCAAGATAAGGTACCACCACAGTGCCTCTCTCTTTCGAGGAGAGATAACAAATACAAGCGAAATGCCACGGAAAGCTGACGAAATGCTTGCAGGCCTGACATGCATCCTGCAGGAGCGGTAATACCCGCAGACGATCCTTGCAACAGAAAAGCTGGATGAGCCTTGGTAAATGAAAAATTGCCGACATATAAAACAGACAAATAAACAAACAAGCAAACAAACCTCTTTTTACTCTGAGGAGTCTCATCCGTGCACCGCCCACCATCTGACTGTAGCCATCCACCATGAACCCATCGGGTTTTCGTTCTTCGCCGTTGTACCATTTCTTGGGGAACAAGCTCGTCAAGAGCTCACTTTGAGTCCAATTCCAAAACTCTTTTTCATTTGTTATCTGCGGATGTGAACAAGAATTCGAATGACGTTATTTAAAACATATACTAGTAGAACACGATAGCAGGAACATTCATAGATACAAAATGGCCTTCAAAAAAGGAATCTTTTAAAGTTAAAATACTCTGTGAAACTAGCGAGGTCTCTGGGTCACTCGGAGTCGAGGCCCACAAGCTAACAAAGAAAAAGGCTTCCTCTCTTCAACTGGCGATGACGAATCCGTGGTCGAAGAGAAAGTATTATCTTGTAAAATTTTAGCAGCCAGACTGCGATGCAAGGATAAAAGGCATAACTCAATAGGGTGGATGTACGTATATATATATAACACCAGGGGAAAAGTCATTATTTATCGCTAAGGTCGGAAGAATTGGGAAGGAGGTTACGTGGTTTTCAGGGAGAATGCGGGAGGGGGGGGCTTATCGTCGCTGACAGAGTATAAAAGTAGGACAGAATAAACTTGACTGCCAATTAGGGTGGATCATTAGAATCTTATTGTGACACTACCAAGATCCTCTGACCCCTCGATGATAAATAACGACATTACATTATTCAGAGGTTTCATTTGGTACTCACTTTGGAAAAGTTATCTCCCATAATATCGAAAAGGTGTTTCGTCTGGAAGTAAGCTGATTTGTCTCTGTGCGTGTAAGCGATCGTTAGCAACAGGGCGAGAAATATGTAGTAAGTGGCGACCTCGCGAATGACAGAATACATCTTTCGTTCCTTCATTCTCGCTGCTCTCATAGCAATCAGTCTTGCTTGGTCTGGAGGGAAAAGCTTCGCTTTCTTTGTCTTTGATCCTCCTGAGTTGAGGTCCGATTGTTGGCCGAGAAATTCTTCATCCTCGGCGAGTTTGAGCACCTCTTCAGTTACCTGAAATTCACCTTTGTCTGGCTTTTTAACGACCAGAGCAAAGAATACCGCCAAACCGAGCACCTGTGTCAACACAAAAATTAAAAAGGGAGCACTTTATAAGTAAACTTCACAAGTAATACTGCATTGCATCGGTTTTTTTCAAATCTTTACAACGCTCTGTGATAAAACCAGAAAAGTCACGCCACTCTCTCAACGAATCAGACGCAAAACTAAAAACCAGTTTTCCCGCGCCTCAAGACAATTTTCTTTAACCTTATTTCAGTTCCTATCAATGAGTTCCTTTTATGTTTGAAGATTTGTCTTATGGTGCCCAATCTGTCAAGGAAATGCTGCAGAAAACACTTTCCTCTAAGGAGAACACTGTAATTTAGCATTCATAGTTCTCACTTTACTAGAAGGCAAGAGTAAGCGAGAACGAAAGTCGGAACAGAGCGTAAGAATTGTGAGTTGAGAAACTGCCCGGAGGCAGCTATACCTGAGGAGGAAAGAGCAGCCTTTTTTCTCCACGAAGAAATATACGTTATGATTATGATACCCTTATGTGCTTTTCCATCGACATTTACCTACCCCTCCTTTCACGTTTTGAATCCAATCTCAATCTCATTTTCTTCATGTTCCCCAATTTCCTCCATAATTTAACCTACTGATATGGTACTACTCTTTCTTATTAGCCCCATACATGTTTAATATCATCAGTTCTTCCCATTTCGTTCAGTAACTTGCTCGATGAGTGTTCTATCTTTTCATTGGGGCCTTCCTCTCACAACCGCAATGAACCAGCAAAGTCATTAATGGACGTACAATGCTATGCTGCATCTCCATAACGGACCAGTCACTATTCGTCAGCTGAGGGATGGGGGGGAGGGGAGGACTTCTGGGGTGGATCACATGGTTTTCAGGGAGAACGATGGGGGATCAGTCGTCACCAGCAGAGTATAAAAGGGGGGACTGTGGAACATTTGACTGCCAGTTAACTGCCAATGGGGTGTATCATAAGAACATTTACAGACCTTGTAGGAAAATCAAGGCAAATGTTAATGTGACACAACCAAAATCATCCGACCCCTCCCCCCCCGGCATTAAATAAATTACCGGTCCCTAAGAGAAAATGAACTAGGCGTCAAAGGCTTACCTTGAGGGGTTGAGTGATGAACACATCTTGAACAAAAGACACACAGGACGAAAATAACCACTGCAAGGACTTTTCGTTTTTAAACTCCATGCCGTAAAATACAATTACAGCGGCTGACCCAGCTGAGAAGATGAAGACGAAAAACCATGCCACGTAAACGAAGTAAAAAGGCAACGTGTTTTTCTTCTTGAACCACAACAGTAAGCGGCGTGCACGGGACGTAGGAGCTAAAAAAAGAGGGAAATGTCATTGAGTATTCCCTCGATGCCTTTGAATTTACGCAGTGTCGGCGCCGGTTATAAAATGATTCACAACGGTGGCGAAAGATAGTGGAAGAAATCAATGAAATTATATAAGGAACAGATCACTTTTACACTCTGTTGGTGACGACTACTCTCCCCTTTGTTCCCCCTGAAAACTATACGACCCCCTTGCCTACCCCCCCTCCCCCCAAAGGAAAGAAAAGAAAATCCTCCAAGCCCCCAGGTGATAAATAATGACTACTCTTTAAAAAGTGAAAAAATAGGATAGATAGCAAGAAAAAAAAAAACCGGAGACTAATGGGACCGTTGTAATTCATGTAATTGTTAGGCTCGCCGCCGTTTATGTGGATGTCACGTTATGCTCCCCCTTGGATGTCGTCGCATGACATCCCAGAATACAGGTGCGAAGGAGACTAGATAAAAATTCAGCCTTGTGACGAATGGTATCAATTTGTATAAGTATCCTGTAATAGTAGTAGTTCACACTCAACAATAGAAATCACAGTTGTTTTCTTCTCCAAATTTTCTAAAAGCAGCGCGAAGCACTGTTGCAGTCAAGATTGCCTCAACTCCTCTATAAATAAAAAAAAAGAAAATTTTTAGTGAGACGCCAACGTGTTTCCTTACCGATGTCGTATGTGGTACTGAGCCTACGATCAATCAACAGTGGGCTGTCGGTAAAACTTGTGCGGTCCACGTCAGTATGCACATCATTAATTGACAACCGAGTCTTGTTGTTCTTTTCTCGTGAGAAATCTAGACTGTTTCTCGATCCCTTAGCAGAGTCGTCCGACGATTCTTTCAGGTTATTGTAATTGTCCAGGCTGTCCTTATCAAAGGAAAGATTCGGCAGACAAGGGGTGGGAGGTGGCTTTTTCGGCTTGACTTTTGGTTTAGGTCGGACATTGCGAAAGATCTGCACCACTATCAGGTTAATTGGGAAGACTATGAGACTCGAAATGATCCCGACCAGCACCTGTACGGATTGAATTAAAAATTGGTTAACAAACGAGTCCTCATTTATTTTAATATTCTGCACGTATTGCGTACCTGTGGACAGTAAACAATACGTTACGATTTGAATGTGGAACTCACCTGATTCCAGGTGAAAACAATGGAGCCAATTTGCTGCGTGTTGGAGGGGTCGCCTCGTGGGCCGTAGTACATACCACTGGTCATCATTGACATGAGTAGAAGACACAGACAACAGGACAACCGCTGTACTCGCGTGAATCGACTGCCGGCTGGACGGGCGAGGACTGAGAACCACAGATGACTGTCGCTAAGGTTACGGCGCGTTCTGGCAACAAATAGATGACCAAACTCTGTAAGCTCCGCTTTACTGGCCAACATAACGAGACGTTCAACCTAACCAGAGAATAAAAATAAAAATCTCTCAAATAAGATCCAAGACTAAAACCAAGTGGACTTGGTCACTCGCATTTCCATGCACCAGGCTACAGGCTGTTTGGTTCCTTGTAACTACATTGCTGAGGGACAATCAATCGGTATGCGCTTTAAATATGATCACAAACGGTATTCTTCGAATTGGTTTCTTCCTCCATCGTAAAACGTTTTAAGTTTCCCTGATATCAGATCAACTTCTTGGGGTGTCCAACAGCAAGGGGTTTGCGCAGGTTCTAGAGTTGCGGAGCGCTATGAGAAGCCGGATCCAGTGGAATTTAGAAGCATCCTAAATTGTCTCTCTCCTCAAGAAAGAGGGTGTCGTATGCACTTTACAACCTTACTTCATAGATACACCCCACCACATCATACCTGGCCATCTTCCTCATCCACAGCCAGCCACCTGTTACAGATGAAGTAAAATCTCTCCTCTGTTTGTAGATCAATCACCATAATTCGACTAAGAAACCACGAGCCACCTGCGTTATCGTGCCACACCCGGATGTAATGAATGGAGCCTAAGTCAAAGGGCGTGGTCAGAAGAAACGAGTCCTGGCTACCACGTTGAAAAGGGTTTCTCTCAGGATCATGCAAAGCGCGCGCCTCACTGTCCTGTTCGTCACCGTACAGGATAATGCTGACTTTGGATTTAGTGCCAGCATTACGGCGCATGCCCGTCCATAGAGTCACCTCGTAACGGTACGGGTCTGAGGGTTCATTATCCCGTAGTGGACAGACACCAACCTAAATGAAAAAAGGATACGTATATTCAATTTTTGGGGCTGAATTAAAAGGCAAGCTTTCTATGTTTTTGGTCGGCCCATTCTTTCCTTAATAAGCCTGGACCCAAGAAAAGTAGACCCTCACCATAAAACCAACCCGTCGATATGATAACGTCGATATGTCCTATTAAAAACTGAACGTTTATGGCCTAGAAGAAGTTCGTATTTACAGGATTTCTCTGAATACGTCTCTAATTGCCGAAGGAATAAATGGATAACTTTAGTTCCAAAACACGGGGTCTATCTAATCAATATAAAATTGAACATTCAGCAGAACGTGAACCAAAAGAAATCATCATCATGCAAATTCACTTGGTCTTTATTCTCTCTTTCTGACCTTTTACGACCTTTCTTTCCAAATAAATCGCTGTTAACTAAAGCCAACCCCCTTCCCACCCTACAAACTGTTGCATTCTTTAATCGCTTGTTCCCCCCCTGGAAAATATTCAAAGAAATTAACACTTACCCTAACGACGTCAGCTCTGTCTTTCCTTCTTGCCCAAATAAGGGCTAGGAAATACAGCGCGAAGATGATGCTGACAAACACCAGCATGGCATACCCATCTTTGAGTTTGGCGTATGACAGAGGACCAATAGGGTTAGGTTTTACGTTCAGGGAACCAAAAAAAGTGGCGTGGTTACACAGGCAGTTTGTGGCAGCGATTGAAGTCTCCTCACCAACCTGACCAAAATAGGTCACAAATTATCACTTAACAGTACTTACGTTAGCTAAAAACGGAATCGACTGCACTAATCTTTGACTCGGGATAAAGAAAATTTTCTCGTGTTCTCCCCAACATCCAGTGCAAGTTTTTACGCCGAGAAAACGATCTGATAAAAAGTGGGATTTATTGCTCAATTATACATGCTAAGCTGAATTACACCTGCATTTTTACAACCTACGATCTATTAGAATGCAGATGCATAGATGACTTCACCATTATCAAAACTTAGCGTTTTTTTATCATGTAAAACAAATAGATTCCATGTTACCACGTACCTGTTCAGTGACAGATCACAGATGACGTCAAAATGAACTAAGAACACCAGGGACAAACTTAGCTTCGCCTTGTTTGCCACTTTTTTGTTCTTGTCACATTTGGAAACCATGTGACTTTAACTGAAGTGAAGCACGCCAATATAGATTCTAATCGATTATCACAGTGCTCTCCGTTCACACCCTCTGCTTAACTTAGCTTCTCGAAGTACTCTATTCTTAAGAAGTAGAATATAATAATCTTTGATAAATTTGTCCTCACCTTGCATCCCTCATCAAGCCATTTCTTTTCCTCCATACCCCAATACATACATCGCACAGGATAAATGGCCACTGTGTAATTCACAACACGTGGTTTTTCCTCTGCAAGCAGCCCAGGTACCTTGACCGTCAAGTTGAAATAGACAGGTCTTTGAGGTAGTCCCCAGGCCATGTAAGTAAAGTTGTCGACTTTCTGAAAAGTTGCAGAGACGTCCTCATCAGGGAACGTGGGAGAGAATCGAAGCCTGTACTTGCTAGACGTTCTTCCTTCAAAAGTGATATGAAGCAGGCCAGTTAAGGTTGTGTTGTCGTCCGATTTAACGTAAACTAGCAGTGGCGTGTACGGTTGACCGGGTGGAAACTGGAAACGATGACTTTTTTCCGTGTCGGCTGAGAACTGTTCGCTGAAGCGGCTAGACACGCTTTTCAAATCGGTGAGTATGTTGACTTTAAGATCATCGGTGAGATTTTGTATTTTGATCTCTCGCTTTCCTTGCTTTAGGGCGAAACCTTGTATCTTAGTAATATACGGTGAGCTCGTTTCGTCGGATCGGAAAATGTTTTCCATTGAGGTATACTGAAACGAAAGGAAACACTTCAATAATCTTTAAAAAATAGGTTAAAGGAGAGGACCTTGTGAGCAACGTATCCATCCTCTTCACATTCAATACACCATTATGAAGTGTTATAAACATGGAGAAAAAGAGCTTGACAAGGGAAGGGGGTTATAGTGGGTAGTTGACACGACACCCTGCGTTTTCGTTCTCCTCAGATTGCCTCGCACAATCATCAAAGTTTTCGGCGCAACACGATCGAAGGTGAAGTCAAATTAATTTAAGTATATATAACTGTATAGAACCACCTTCCCAGTCTAAAAGAAGCGAAACAGACCTTCGCAGTATCAGAGCGATTTTCTAACAAGTGATTAGACTCAATACTCGAGAACGCGGTTTATTGTAAATGCCAAAATAGAGTGATTTATCACATACTCCTCCTCTCACGGCGAAAGCGATCAGTTTAATTTACGATGAAAGAAGCTTGAAATAATACTTTAAACTCCAGGAATTTTTATCTTAATTTTATATTTGGTCACTTCTCAATTCTCATCATCTGTCTCCTTTTGTATAAACGTACCATGAAAGAGGAAAACAGACATTTATCGCTTAAATTTCACCTACCTCTAAGTCAACAGGGTCTTTGTCATTTGCATCTTTAAGGACGACATCGGGATTCGGAAGGCTAACTAGCAGCTGCTTAGACGTCTCGACCTTGTATGCAGAATTGTTAAATGATTGTTTACGCAAACGCCTCAATCGAATATCGAACGCCCGTGTTTTAATTTCTGTTTCTCCCTGTTCGGGAACTCTCTTTCTAAGAATTGCACCGCTGACCAGGTCCATTGCCGACAAGATCGTATCCACCACTTCCTTCGATTTATCGGCTTCCTGAAAAAATGCAACGTGAAATGATTAATTTAAAGGGGAAGCAACAGCGCGTACGTGGAGTTACTTGGACACTATTGATTTCCGGCGCACCAGCTCTCTCTCAAGACAACGGGTCGAAATGGCAGTTGAGACTATGCAGGCGCTTCTTTGTCAGATGGATTTGCCGCTGCAAATTATTGTCAGGACTTTCTTTGAATTGCACCATTGATCATCTAAGGCAGAGGCTTTAACGAGATTGGAGGGCAATACTTGCCTAACTGGCGACCTCGTTTTCTTTTTCCATGCTACTTTGCAAGGCGAAAGTCAGCAAATGGGAGGAGCGAATGGATGAGGAGCGAATGTCAGCAAATGGGAGGAGGAGAGGACTCACATTCTCGGAGAATGATAAATGGGCGCGTGTAGACATGGAATTTCTCTTCGAGTGTTCAACTCGATAGCTCACGAGCGAGCGCGCTTACTCGTGAGCTACCGAATTGAACACTCGAAGAGGAATATATCTATACGCAACCATGTATTACTTTGTTTATCATATAAACATAATAGCCCTTTACTGGCAAGAAAAGCCGACTTCATTAATGAATGAAAATAAATGAATCGACAATCCCCAAAGAACAATCGTAAAGTGCGTTGGCACTAACTCTTAGGATGCAAATATCCTTTAGTTTTTTTTGTTACCACTATTTGGCATGTAATTTCCATGCTGAACCAGTTGGATACAAAGCGCCGAAACCAAACAGACCTGAATATAAGTTTTGTACCACACGAAGCCCAAAAACCCTTTTTATATCATGTTCATCGATTTACTATGGGTTCAAATTCTTATCAATCTTTTTTATTCGATTTAATAAACTAAAGCTAAAATTAAAGATGAACATACCTCTTGATTTCTGAGAGAACTAATTCTAACCGACCAGTCACGTGATGGAGGAGCAGTAGTTGGGAAGATATCCTTGAGAACTGAGCAACGAGAGATTTCAGTGATTTAGTTGCTTGGCAATTACACTCTGAGGGCGCTTGAATTGTGTTTTAAAGTGTGCTCTTTAGCACGATAAACCCTTTAACCAAAGGTCTGTGAGCTTGTTCGCCCAACTGGTGACTAATTGACCAATAGAAGATTTCTTCTGTGTTATCAAAGCCTCACCAAAAGACAAGTGACGGGTAGTTGAGATAATTACTGTACTTATATAGGCCTGAGATGAGATAACCAAAATCCTGCCCTCCCCCCTCCCCTCAGGCGAGAGTTAATGATTAGTCTCTAACTGACATAACATAAAGGAAAAAGTCCTACAGTGCTTTATATAACTGCGAATGCAAAACGCCAGAACTGTGTTTACACTAACCCTCACCCAAACACACCTATCAAGCCATGAGAGAGCGCCTTTCTCAGTTAAATGATACTCCTTGGTTAGTTTTATTCATGGATTCTTTTTCAGTTCTCATGAACCGGTCTGCCTCACGTAAAGCGAAAAAGCATAAAAGGGTCAATCAATAAACCGGATCAATTTAAATTTCTGATGAACTGCACACCTCCCCAAACAACACTCAACTGATAACAAGTTAGGGTTAAATTTGGTCTAGGGGAGGGGTAGGTGCGTAGTTGCTCAGACACTAACATTGATCCAGTTACCGTATGGAAAGATACAAAGATCATATTAATGGTAGAAGGAATTTCTCTCGCACGTAGAGGTTCAATAGCTGTTTTTGTCTTCTTCAGTTTGCTTTGGTTTTTGAGTACTTTTTTCAGTTATTATCACAAACGATATTCCTTACGCTGAGCAGTGTAATCAGCTGTAGTTTCTTTGCTGGCTTCTAACGTGTTTGAGGACGCCGTGTAAATCTCTCGTGCTATTTCTTCAACCTTCACTGCGCCCAGATTTTTGGCAGATTCCTTTAAGACAGAGGCTGCTCCTTTTGCAATTCCTGCTGCTTGGTTCTAATAAAAAAAAAATGACAAGAATACAACTGGTAAAATGTTGGGTCTGCATTTTCATCTTAGCGTAGGCAAAAGCACGTAAATCCTTGTGAGGGTGAGGACATCACAATCATAAACACAAGCGCAACCAGGACAATATCCCAGTGAGAAGCGGGTCTCATGGCTAATTCTCTGGTATTGCATTGCCTTCTCACTGACGAAACGAAACGGTCTGTTGTCCAAGACCCAGTAAAGGGAATGAAATGGTGGTTTTCTTATTTTTTTTTAACCGAAAGAAGAACAAACGGCATAGATATTCTTATCTTTCAATCTTTCAGTTCTTCCTCTTAAGCGTTATAACTTTAAAAGCAAAATATGTAATAGCAATATATTGTGCGCATGAGTGGGTTGATAAAGTAAACGAACGCACATATGAGTGAATAAATCAAAGAATGATTGAGAGAATGACTGAAAGAATGAATTAAAAAGTGGATGAACGATTGAATGATTGAATAAATAAACGAATTAGTTTATTTATTAGACTGGTGCTAGACGATTGTACTTACTTGAGTATTTGACGTCACTTCCGTTTTGTCTTTGGTGACTTTTATCAAAGCACCGATGGTCTGTTGAGCCAGTGATGTATCCGTTATGTCGACTTCCGAAAGTTTAGAGACCAGCTTCGATTTTTCCTGAAAGGAAGGAACAACTGAATATTCAAGGCATCACTGTGGAAACTGCAGTCGTTTCACATGACTATGTTTTCATGTATTCACAGTCATTTCTTCATTACATCACGGGTTTATTACGAACCTACATAAAGAAGTAGCTCCCAGTTGGCTTGTTAGCTTAGTTGGTAGAGCGTTACACCGATATCGCAGAGGTCGTGGGTTCAAATCCCGTACAGGCCTGAAATTTTTTTCAAGCCTCATTTTCACCACTACCCAAGTAGTGTCCATTACTGCGAAGATCGATTTAATATCAATTTCTTAATCCGCAGTACACATATACGATTTTAATATATTCACAGTCATTTCTGATTGGCTGTTGTGATAACTTTGGTATTGGGAAAAAAACTAAATTGAGATACCCTCATAACGCGTTAAATACCTTAGTTTGCTGTCCTTTATTTGTAGTTTCCGACTTGTTGCCTTGATCTATGATGGATATCAGAGAGTTCACCACCTGGACGACCTTTTTGGGGTCTTTCTTGGCATCCACTTCCTCCAGTTGTTGAATAGCTTTATCTATTTGTCCCGTGTTCGGTTTTTTCACCTACAAGAAAAATCAGTTCAACTAAAAAGTTTTTAGGCGATTTAATTTGCATGTTCGCGAGGTCATAGGTTCACTCCTATTGAAGATCTACTTTTCAGGCTTGATTTGAAGTGCAAATCAACCCATAATTCAAGAACTTGTGACTAAAACAGACTTTTTGTTCCTCCTCTGACAATTCTACGGGATCTACGTTTTTACATTTCAGGTTATTTTTTGGGCTATTCAAACCACTTTCAACCTGAAAGAGATTACGAATAATCGATATCGCCGCTGGGACACCAAAATAGGGAAACAGATAGTGATAAACTGGAAAAGAACGAGGATGGAAAATTATGGAGAATATGAAGTGCAAATGGCGAACTTCAAAAAATTAGTCTGAGGTTTAGAAAACCCCAAAACCGTGACGTGGTGCCTAAAGGATATACTGATCCACGGGCACGCTTCATTGTAGTCTTTGAGTAGCCCTTAAATGTTATCACTAAAGATTTTAATTTGAATTTCAACTCACCGTGGCGTTTAGTGGTAAAATGGCACAACATTGATACTTGTTGCAAATACGTGCAGATAGCTGGAGTTGGAAACTATTGTTTGGATCTCCGATAGGTAACACTCTCGATGGAGTAGATCTCTCCCCAAAGTACCAAACCTGATTTGCCTGTGACTCCGACGATAATGAATTAATCTGAGCTAAGTTGTCTATCTTGGTTTTGTAACGAAACTCATACGAGATTGGGTTGTCTATGGTTACCCAGTTTTCACAGTTGATCTTGAACAGGGTTTTCGCCGCAAAACCCTTTTGTGGACTGAAATGAAAATTTCAAATACACACGTTAATTCTACTTTTTTTCCCCGAAGTTTTCTAAACACATCCTTTACAACATTTGTGCATTCTGCCCTCGTATTAAAAGCAACCTCTTGATCTAATCTGAGAAAATGGCATAATATTGGAATAATGATAATAAAGCAATAGAAGTGGCAGCGGCGGCGATTACGACCACTATAACGACGACGATAGCTTTAATGATGACAATAACTATAATCATTACGATAAACAAAACGATACTGACTACGAAAATGGAAACATTAAAGACAAAGACGACGACAGTAACGATAACGATGAGGATAAGGATAACGACAACGACAACGATAACCGCAAAGACAACGACGGCAATAACGACTACGACGAAGACGGCAACGACAGCGACCACGAAGACGATGACGAAGATAACGACGACGACGAAGACGGCAACGACAGCGACCACGAAGACAACGACGACGACGACAATGATAACGATAAAGATAACGACAACGACAATTATAACGACAACGACGAAGACGACGACAACGAGAACGAAAACCATAACGAGAACGAAAACCATAACGACAACGATAACGGGAACGCTCACGGTAACGATAACGGTAGTGGTACTGAAAAGCGTTGTACCAAAAATACAACAATAATTACAACAACAGCTTTAATTTTTAAAACTTGTCATCTTGTCAAGTACTCACAAAACTTCGCACGTCGCAGATCCTCCGCCGGGTCGGGAAGTTGTCTGAAAGGTATACTCTGCAAGAGCGCTTTTTTCAGCGCGGCTGCCGTTAAGCTGTGCAATGTATTCTGTGTTTTCTTTCAAAGAATCTTCCTTCAAAACCAGGTTAATGTTATTCCATCCCAGACCAGAGTCTGTTACATTGTTGTTTCCTGATAGTTCATGTTCACTACGATTTTTGTACAGTAATTTCCAAGTTGCTTTATCAAGTCGCTCGTAGCTCTTGCAGTTTGTGCATTTTCCCACAAGGGTGATACGTTCGAAAGGGTTTAGCTTTTCTTGACAATCGCGGCAGCTGAAAAAGAGCAGTGTAATATGATGTTCACAAGTAATTTAGTGTTAACAACTGAGTTGAAAACGTAAATTGGCTACCGTAGAGGGTAAAAAAGCTGACGTTTCGAGCGTTAGCCCTTCGTCTATCGCTCTGACGAAGGGCTAACGCTCGAAACGTCAGCTTTTTTACTCTTTTCGGTGGCCAATTTACGTTTTCAGCACAGTTGTTAACACTAAATTACCTGCTATACTCTCTCACCGACGCAGCACCATAGTTTCTTTAGAAACTTACCCCCTTAATACGATGTTCTATTAGAACCTCGCCAAATGATACACAGTCATTTCTCTTGAGTTACAAGTGCGCGCTATTCGCCATCAATCCCTCGAGCTCTTTGGTGTCTCAAAATGCTTTCATTTCCTTGGGTAGCAGATTCATCATCACGACTGAGAAATACAGGGTTAAATCCCCCTCTTACATGCGGGCGATTTTCGTACGATCTTAGCGCCAGTATTAACGGGATTTTAGGCGCGATTTCAAATGGCACAAAGAAGTCGTGAGCGATTTCGAATTTCAGTTCCACGACTAAATAATTACAAATATAGCGAAAAACAGTACAACATCACAATATTTCTGCAATGCTTCTGAATTCATTTTCCCAAAATGTTTCGCCAGTCAAAGTTTAATATTGACCATGAAAATGACTTGCTATTATACAAAACAGCAAGCTTCTTCAATCGTCACGGAAAGGATTCGAACTTGATTTTGCTGAGGCAGAGATATTAGGATCGAATTCAACTGGAAAGAACCAACTAACCTTATTTCCAGTTGTGGGATATTGGGCTCCAGCATCACTATTTGTTGTGCAGAGGATGAACGTGAACTTGGTTTCTCGGTTACGTTCACCTGGAAAGTGTATTTCACATTCGTCCGAAACTTGTTTGTACGTAATTTTATGGTTTCGTTACTTTCTTGGTCAATTATGTCCATGAACTCTGTTGAATTGCAAAGTTCATCTGGAACTGCTGGTGAAGAGTTATTCTCGACTTTACACTGCCATTTGAAATTTAACTTGGTATCTTTATCATCCGGGTCGAAAGACTGAGAGGCATTCAATGTCAGCTGAGTTAAATTCGAATCTACTTGTCGAAAGCTGCCGCCGGATAGATATGCTACAAGCGGTGAGCTCACCACCCGAATGAATGTTTTGAACGGATATTTTTTACCATTGTAGCTTACGTTCAATGTGATAGTATAGTCTCCAGTGTCTAGGCTTCTGGCTTCAAACACGAAAGATTCTTTCTTCTTTTCAGCCTCAGAAATGGCTTGTGATGGAGTAATGTCCCATGAATAAACAGGCTCACCCTTCCAACATTCCTTCTTCGTTTCCACATTAACTTTTAAAAAGTTGATGGTAGTGCCTCGGGTAATGATTTGTGGATCTTGTTCTGTATACTCGGGAAAATTTATGGCTGGTGCACCACAGAGCTGGGCTATGACATGCACAAAAAATTCCCTCTGAGGATATCCTCTAACACTTGCTTTTATGGAGATGTTAAAGTTAGTCGGGGTGTCGTATTTGTGGAACCATTTTGTGTAACCCTTCTCGGTATGAACAGATTTAAAAGCCAACTCGCCATATGTAAATGTGTAGTTCACCTCTTGCTCATTTGGTACGGAGACCTCAATTGCAAAATCTTGTTCGGTAGAAACAAGAAGAACTTTGTCGGCATTTGCTGCCGGGTACAGCCGTATTGAGATGTCTCCAAGATCGCTTACAACCTTCAGTGAGAACTTTAAAAGCGCTGCGGAAGACGATATGTTGTTCCGGGCTTTGATTAAAATTTCGTATTCTTTATCTCTGGTATAACTGAAGGAGAAAAAGTGGAACAATGAAAAGTAGTAGTCAGTAACTGCAAAAGTCTGCAGATAGAGGGCAAGATCATCCACGCAACAAAAATATTGTGCGTCTATTTTATTTTGCACTTGCTAAGATTTATTACCAAATATGTACGTAAATTTATTTTAAATACAAGAATCTTAACCCATAGTTTGTACACGAGATTGCTTGAAGATCAATTCCAAGCCGTCTAAACTCAAGTGTTTGACATTTTTCCTGCAAACAAAAGTGAGTTTGGCCTTCCAACCCTTTTACGTGAGAAATTCTCCAGTTGGGTTTCCCTCCCTTTACGTATGCTGATCATGAGAAGACGGCTTACATTTCAGACATGCTAATGCGCTGATTCAAAAATTAGAATTTCCGCCACTATTTGCACAGCAAACTACGGCTTGACTTATTCCGAAGGTTGCCTTTTCCTGCGTTCCAATCATTTTTCGAAATTCCAGTCTTTTCCTCAAGTTTACCTCATTTGGGACAAAAAATCAGACTTTGCTGCCAGACGCTTGAAATGGGATCCAAGTCACTTACTCGTGATTGGTCAAAATCCTTCTTTTCAAACGAAACATGTTTTAGAAAGTCTACGAAAAAGCTTTACATTTTTTAGAACTGGCACTTCGTACTGTCCTGTTCAAGAATAACAAAAAAATTGGTTCTAAATAAACTAGTCCTATCCCTCAAAAAAGCCAACCAGAAATGCGCGGGATTTTTGAGTACTGAATAATGGCAGTCATGGCTCAAAACAATTTTCAATCCTTCTAGTATTGACAACGCGCGTAAGAGTCCATCCAGCACCTACTCACAACGAGCTGGCTTCCTTCAGTTTTAGATGATTAATAGAAACTACCTGCAACGTTACCTTCCAAGTTTGGACTTACTTGTGCGTAATGTTCACAACAGTATTCAGGGCAGAAGTATAAAACTTTTCATAATTAGAGCCTTTTTCAAATTCTACAGTCAAAGTGACGTTTGTTCCATTCAGGACCACAGAAAAGTTGAATTGTGCGCCAACGTCAATCTTGGTCGGCGGTTTCTCCCTCCAAGCCACTGACGCTGGTTCGAGTATCCTAACTACTGAAGAAGCGTTTGCAGAACTGATTGCATTGTGGACGTAGAGCAAGACTGGGTAAAAACCTGCAAAGTAGAAATAGCATGAAAATCAGTGACTGGGTAAAGTAGATTTTACAGAAATTCTCCATTATTGCAGAAAGGACTGAGTCGGTACTGTAAAAGTCACATTGTCAATCATCTGGGTGGGTTCCTGTAAATGAATGAGGGGGTAAGTTTCAAAGGAAACTGTGGTGCTGCGGTGGTGCGAGAGGGGGGGCGGGGGAGGAATTACGAGGTAATCTAGTTTGATAAACTGAGTTGATAATGTAAATTGGCCTCCGTAAAGAAGTCGAATGCATTTGTAGCCTTACCAGTATTGTTGTAAAATACTTTAGGGTTTTTTACGTTGTACGTTGCCCCGTCTGTGGTCCACGTATAGTTTATGTCACTTCCTTTGTCCACAGCGCTCGTCAGGATAATTTGTTCTCCTTTGGGATAACTTATGTTCGTCAAGGGCTCTACAATGCGGAGACTTTCGATGCGCTCCTAGAAAAGCATCATAACTATCTGTTAAAACCTTTTATCAACATTTCAACGTCCAATGAGATTTAGAAGACGTAGAATTAACGGCGCAAAATTCCTAGGTGACAGACTTCCGCTCGCGACTAGCAAGAGTAGCTAAAAAGAAATGGCGCGCGTGACGCCCCATGTGCGATAAAAGAGAAACTCCCCCAACACCTGATGCCGCGCGTGAGACCCTTACTGAAAATTCAGTGCCTTAAGCCTTTTCTGAGGTTATTGTGAGTTTTGACCCTTCAGTTAAAATCAGTAGTCGCTGCAATCATGTCAATCATTAACATATAACACAGCACCTGCACGGTAATTTTGCAACTCCTCAGTTCACTTTCAGCCACATTTCCCACAGAAACCGACACATTGTAAACTCCTGCTTGGGTATATTCCACAACAACCGCTGCTTGTGAGGGCTGAGAAACATGAGCCCGCAGAACATGTTTGATTTCGTGCCGAGTGGCGCTACCTTTTGTCAAATCGCTTCCTACTGCAAAACTGGACGATGAACTAGAAAAATAGAACGATGGGTCATTGATAGTTTTCTCAAAGGCCAGCGTCCCAGAAGAGCCGTTTCCAACCCATCCTATGACGTCACCAGCTTTCACTTCGATGGCTTTCTGGGAAGCAAGAGGGAAAAGATTGTTGCCGAGTTTTGTGATGTTCACCACAGTTTCTGCAATTGAGAAAAAGAAAGAACAAACGAAAACGCTCGTCAGATTTTGTTTGTCCTCTTGGTTGGTCAGTATTATACGAAAGACGTTGCGCCTTAATACTGTTTAATCTATAGGTAAAAGGTATGAATAGGGTATTAAAAAACTCCTCTTTCATATTATTCACGTAATGTTCAATATTTATTTAACCCGTCACGCTCAATCCTGAATCCCTACGCCATTTTTTACTGTCACGCAAAGCTCGAAGCAAGCGCTTTAATTCAGTCACGCAAGGTAACACACTCAAAAGTCTACCTGCTACGACGACGTAGTCGGTCACAGGAGACGAAATGGCCAGAAATGATTTGTTCGGTCCTTGACAAGTAGACAAACAGTGACCAGTTCCTACGCAGATGCTCTTGTTCCCAGGACAACTAAACAGACTGGAGTCGACACAGGAGTCTGCCTTGGGTATACAGGAATAATTTCTCGGGCAGAAATAGCTGTCGAGCGAGGAGCAGTTGGGACGGTAAACCTAAAAACAAGTGTCACATTAGAAAAATAATTGTTTAAAAGCTACGGAATGCATTCAGAGTCTGATAAGTCGCGCAACTCGCACAAGTCGCTTTCGAGGACTACAAATTTCAACATGTTATACCCTCAGGAGTCGAAACGCAAGCAAATAATACTCTCTGAGAGGGCTTTATTAAGTATTCCTCCCTATCCCGTCTTCCCCTGAGCTTGCGACAAGGCCGTTTCGCCTATCACTCTAAAGGGGCAAAGTCTCATTTGGTTTATCCTGAAAAATATTGACAAATTCTTTCAGATTTGACGTCTACAATCCGTTTTCATCTTTTCCATCTTGAACCATTCTGATTTCTCTTTGGTTTTATAACTGCTTCTTTGGCGTTTTCCTTGCCCATAAGACGGCAATTTTAAATTCTCCATTCTAAGAAAAATAAGTGGCGAATTTTTAATCTCAGTGGTCAGCGGTTTTCGAATGTATTACACTTTGCAGTGTAAGAACCACTGACCTGTAACTGAATGGATCCAAGCTTAGAGGCGAAGAATTCCCAGGCTAGTACAAAACCGTCTTTCTTCAGCATAGCAGATGGGATTACGTATGCGCCGTCCGTTTCGGGGGAGTTGCTGGAATTTCCAAACGTTGCAGACGAACCTATGTCGTGGATTATGGGGTCTGAGGTAAAAGAAAATATCCTATTCAATGATGAATAAACAAGAAATAACCAAGAGCCCCTGTCTAAAGGATCACTGCACAATGGCCTAATATACTAGGGGTGTTTGGCTTTATACCTTGTAGACTGACGAAAGCCCCCCCTTACCCTCCCCTCACGCGATGGCCTAACATACTAACCACAAGGGTTGGGGTAGGGATAGGGATAGGGGTAGGGGTAGGGGTAGGGGTAGGGGTAAGGGGAGGTTGGCAATTTTCCTATTCTTCACAAACTCCTGAAACGAAAATCTGCGCCATTAACGGCCTCATACCTTGTAAGCTGACATTAACCCCCTCACCCTCCCCCTGCGCGATAGCCTAACATGCTAACCACAAGGGTAGGGGTAGGGGGGAGGGTAGCAATTTTTCTATTCGCCTCAAACTCCTGAAACGAAAATCTGCTACATTAGCGGCCTCATACCTTGTAAACTGACTCTATCCCCCTCACCTCTCCCCCCCGACAAACAACACGTCCTCTCACTCACCCGATACGTTCAATGACTTTCTATTCTTCCCATCTTCCTGGTTTGTTGTATGTAATAGAGCTGTCATCCACGTGCCTTGGCTGACACTCAAGACAATCTCAGTCTCGTTTCCCACCTCAAGAATCTCTTTGGGGTAGTCTAAAGTTAGTTTACCCGTTGGATTTTGAATTAACACCCACGTGGACGCCAGTATCGGGCCTGACTCGTTTGACCTCGCAGACGCCTTCACGTGGAACTCACCCACGCGCGTGTACACGTGTGTGGCATTAGGACACGTGGTCAACACGTAGGAGCCGTCACCAAAATCGAAAGTGTAGGACAGATTGTTGAGATCACCTAAAATTACGTACAAAAAAAACTTTCAATCTAAAACCTGGACGACTTAATAACTGTAATTTTTACCTTTATTTAGCGGTCACCTCTAGAAAGCGGTTTGTATCGTCCTCCAGCTGTTTTAAACGGTCACGTAAAGCGAACCACTCATAAAACTAGGAATAATCTTTCAAGTGAAGATTAATCCATTTTTATCTCCCGAAATCTTAGCAATATTTTGAGCGAGTTTTTGGATACTAAGTGGTCTATTAAGGCGTAAAGTGGCGATTTTTATCGGTTTTAAAATACCCCTATTCTGTAGAAGCTGTATTGAGCGGTCTCAACCCGCCATTCCTCGTGGGTGACTTCCTAATACAGGTTTGACTGTATCGACAGCTATGTTAAATGAAATCAGTGAGATTGAAAACCTGCGATAAAGTGAGAGAGAGCTCGTTCTTTTCCATTACCTTTTCCAAGAACGGTCGAAAAACTGACTTCACGAAACATCCATCCAACCTTTGGACCGTGAAGTTTGAGTTCACCAATTGCGCCTTGGGTTGAATACACTCGCACGTATGACGTACTATCGCATGATTGGGCTGAACATGTGACGTCACACTGGCTGTCATTAGTGGCTTTGCCATACACGTCATAATTACCGTTGCTACAAAAACACAGGTTCCCTTCAGTGGCCGCATATGACTGCTTTAAAAATGCGCAAGAGGAGGTACACTCTTGAGCGGAAGTGTCCGACACGATGTAGTTTCCGGCCGAAATGTTGATTGCGCGGTTTGCAATATTTTCTTTGTAACATCCCAAGTACCAGCCTAAAACGATGAAAAAGATATCATTAACTCTTTCACTCCCAAGATCTAATTGTTAATTCTTTCCACTAGCTGCCAAACATTTCTTTGTACATTAGTTACAAGAATTTGGTGTTAGATAAAGATAGCTTCAATCTGATAAGTTTGATTATTCTCATTACGAGTTTGCTGGATAATGTATGGATTTTATGGGGAGAAGTTACATGTTAATCACTACTGATTATGGGAGTTAAAAGGGTTAACTGGGAAATACAGAAGCCAGTGAAAACTCAAATTCAAGACAATCAGCTGTTTAAATCGCAGAAAAACACCTGGGTCCTAGTTGGGTTGTGTTTTTATTTGATTGGTTGAGAGAGTGCCACGTGTTCCTTAGGCCACCCGAAAAAAGACAAGGCCGATGCAAAAACCGAACCGAACGCTTTTCTCGCACTTTCAGTCAAATGTCACTGTTCTAAGAGAGCTTTCAGATGTTGAAATGGGCTTTGGAACAGTGTTTCTTCGTCTATAGACACTTATCACACTCGAATCGACAAAGTAGCAGCTAAAACTGTTAATACGACCAACGAGGATTCATTCTGACGAAGGCTGTTTTCGAGTGATGAATAAAGTTTCGTTATTAGTTATATTTTCAATCTCTTATTTGTCTTCTAACAGGTGGTGGTTTTATTTTTCAGGCAGATATCACGAATTTTATTTGTAATTGTGCCCCATTCTAAATAGCTTCAAATTGCTTTCAGCCAATTTCAGCCAATAGTAGCTTCCAATTGCTTTTTTTTTTTTAGTCCTTGAAAAAATTTATTCGTACTTATTTATTCCAAATTTCACTCGAAATCAAGTGATTACCCATACTCAAAATATAATCCATGAAAAAAACGCTCTACATTATCCACAACTTGGAATACACGTGGATACATAAGATCAGATAGGCTCAAACAAAAACATCGTTTAGAAGCTCAGACAAAGATTAAAGCTTTCTGACAAAAATAAACCGCTTAAAACTTCCTGTTTTTGGACTATTGCAGTGTAAAGGGAAAATAATAAATTGATGAAAGCAATGTGACGTGATTTTTTTGCCAAATTTACAAGGCAAGTAAACTGCGAACAATTTTTTTTAAAATCGCGATATTTAAAACAGGAAGAACTAAACTTGTTTCAAATTTCAAACAAAAGATAATCTTTTTTGCAGGTAAATTTTGTAAAATCGAAATTCAATATGTATAGAGAAGACTGCAATTTCGTTATGCCAGAGATTTGTTTTTGCTTTTTGCCTCTCTCCTTTGAAAGGAAAAAGAAAAACAAAATTACGTCTCTTGATTAAGTTTTTAATCCGTGCACGCGACCTTAACGAGAAGCTATAAGGGGTACGTATGTATAATTCATTTACACATCTTGGCTTATAAGGCATTTAGTGCGATAACTCTAGATTGTAAAATTTTTTTGGAAAAACACCTGCCCGCTGACATCGTTTTCTCAGGAAGTGATGTCGAAGAGACCTTCAGAAATATTCTGGAAATTGGTTAAGGACAATAACATATCCTGCGGATATTGGTAATTATCATGATAAAAATTATGCTGATGAATTAATTTCGACTTGAGAAAGGTGTGCCAGTTACAAGTTTCCAAGCGTATTGAGCGGTTGATTAACCCATAGATGTTTTGCTGGGGTTTAAAATGCAATTTTAATAAACAAAGGGGTTGATTTAATAACCAAACACTTTGCCTTGTGACTCTTAACAACAATTATACATGATCCTGTTTTTGACGACTTACCTACCCCTGCGAGGAAGTATGTGTGTAATCCAGTATAATCGATATAAATGCCTTCAGCTAAAGTTTTCAAACTTTCATGTCAGAAGATATGACATCCGTTGTTAACATTAAACGTGTGATAAATTTTTTTTTCGATTCTGACTAAAGTTCGGACTCATGTTTTTATGGTGGTGACGATCAGACGGAAGACCTGAGTTGTACCCTGAGGGTGGTTCGTCGCAGTAGATTTCATTCCGGTTTATTCTACATTATCAAAACTTTCTTAGCGAAGAGAGCAATTAAATGATTTGCCTGCAAAAACAAAAAGCGATTTAGATATCAGCTATACAAACGATGTTTACACTGGTTTCTTTTGGTTATAATTACAAATAAGTAGTTTTGTTCCGTAGGTTTTGCTACTTTTGAGATGTTTCCATCAAGCTGCCTTCACAGGGTTTAGAGGGCATTTCTAAATTTTAAAAAACTTCCCGCAAAGTTGTTGGCTGAGCAAGATTTCAGTATTTGTTACTGTTAAACAAAACCTCTTTGATCCTTCACAGATACATGCAAATTAAAATCGAAATTTTCAACGGAAATGGCTGGATGACATAAAAATTGGTTCTCATTTCGGGAAAGATCTTTCTCAAAAATCAGCTGCTAGGCAGCTTTTCTTCTTTCTTTCTTTTCTTTTCTTTTTTTTTTTTTAAAGCAGACCCTGAGGTGATGTCTACATGGCACCAGTTATCAAACTAATCTTTTTGTCATCGTTGTTAGTGTTAGGAAACAGTACCAAACCATTAGAAAACAAACCAAATTCAAGCATAAGATTCGCTTTAGTCGAGGCCAGGGTTTGGAAAACAGATCCATATTTATTTTGGTCTGATGAGCTCATTCAAAATACGTGTCGTGAAACCCTTAATAAACGTTAAAATGACTAGGACCTGACAGAAAAAAGACAGGTATTACGTCAGTCCACTTGAATAAATACGCGTTTGGCGCAAACACTGATGTCGGCAGAAGATCTGAGAAAATGAACACCTTTTCTTCCATCTTTGGTTCGGTCAAAGATATTGACTTCGAAAGATGCTTTTAAAATTTGTTACAATCTTGTTATTCCTGACTCACTACCCTCGGCAAATCTTTAGATAACGCTTTCCGCTTCCTCTCAATTCGTATTGTTAAATCACTGGACAATCTGCCATGCGTTTTTTTGAAATGATAGGTTGTGATAAAACAGATCAATTTTTTTAGACTTTAATATCCTTAAAAGAGAAACAAGACACAGTTGGATCGCTAAAGAGAGACGAAAACATATTCCGAATGCAAATTAACATATTGAAAACTAATTTCTTGGTCATGTCACGTTATTGGTAATCCAAACTTTTCTGCCAAGCTGTCGTCCACCTTTACATTAAAAGGTTTATATTAAAAATAACGATCTCTTTCCCTTATGCCCTTTGGAAGCAGCGATCAGGATTTTTCATGCGACTAACAGAACCTCGAGCATTAATTCTTAACAGTGTATGCACTGTTGAGCCAGTTGTGGCAATTAGTTTACGCAAAAAGGCGTCAAGTGGGAGTACATGACAGAGATAC
The DNA here is from genome assembly GCF_964200805.1 of Pocillopora damicornis. Taxonomy (NCBI): domain Eukaryota; kingdom Metazoa; phylum Cnidaria; class Anthozoa; order Scleractinia; family Pocilloporidae; genus Pocillopora; species Pocillopora damicornis. Next base: position 15,611,370 of record NC_142679.1, on the reverse strand, counting down.
AAAGAGATCTAAGAATAAGACGAATAAAAGAAAAAGATAATATAATTTTTAGTTGAAGCGTTGATGAATGAATGAAGGAATGAAAAGGCGCCTCTCTCCGACGGCCAAAACAAGGTTGGCAGAAACGCTCTAACTGTGAGACAATGCGTAATTCTACCACTGGTGGCGTTTGTTTTGAAATTTGCCCAGTTCGAAGAAATTCACCGAAATTCGCTCCAAAACCCATTACGCGACATAAAACATACAACGGCGATGCTTCAGGTGAACAAAGAGGCGAATGTAGGTTACAATGCTGAAAATTTAAAGCAACGGCTACTTCTAGGAATTGGTTGTAAATCGGCCGATGGTAACGTTCAGTATTGTTCAGTCTTGTAATTAAAGTTAGACACCGTTAAGGAAAGCAGTTTGAATTCTGGTTAGTATAGATTAATCCTTGAGTAAAAGAGAAGTGAGTCCCACTCACTAATGATGGATTAAAGCTTTTAAAAAAAATTCCATTTACCGGAGGAAATGAAAAGTTGTCGCCTGTACCTGAGAAATTCATAAATACTGAATACTCGTGGCGCGAAATTCTCAAATGAAGATTTTCCTGAGAACCTATCCAACTTTAGGAAATTCTGTGGTTTAATAGAGTCCTTGTGGTTGCGAAATAAAGAGTTTATTTGCGTGTGGTACCAATTTTGCAATGAAGACATGAAGTGTCGTACTTTTTTTTGGAAGAAGAAACCATCCGCTCGTAGGCCGGCTGTGTCAACAAACTGAACCAAAGATTGAAAATTTCCACTATGCTGCATCTGATATAACCGGATGGTTTTAGAGTTAATATTTCGCAGGGTTAGACCAGCTCAGAATTATAATTGAGGAAGAATCGAATAATCATGACGCGACAAAATGAGAGAATTCAGCGTAATGAACGTGAAGATAAAATGGGCTGGTAGTGACAATTTCTAACGCCAGCTAGGTAAAAATTAATAACGATATAACTTACCGGCCATAACTTGTCTCGTTTCAAGTTGCAGAAGGGCAAGCTAATTGTAAAATTAAAGGAAAAAAAGTAGAAAATTTTTAGATTTGGAGGCAAGCATAACGCGAGAAGACCTTTTTTTAAGGATTAAGTGTACATTTAAGGTACTCCATGTTTAGGTTAGTACGAATTGACTCAAATTGAACTTACCGTTAACAAAAGCAGCCCATCCATCGTCCGCTTTGAGAACAGAGGTTTAACCATGTCAGTCTGATTTTAGAAACTGTAGATTCTGTTAGAAAACCACTTCATTTTCCCGCCTATGTGAGATGGTGAAATGTACTGACATATATTATGGCGAAGATCTGAGTGTTTCCCGTCCCTAACAGCATAAAACACAATCTACAGCACCAGCTGTCATACTGACATATTGACGTTTCAGCATTTGTAATAAAAGGAAAACAATATAGATTTAATGAATTTGCATAAAATGAGCCGGCTATCTAGCCTGATATATGTGTTAACCGTCAAAATCTACTGATCCCATTGGATACTTCTATTGTGATTCCGTGCGTACGACACCTCGATTCTCAATTCAATTTTTTTCTTTCATGCCACCAAGAAACGTAAACAAAATTTTCCGAAAGCTTGACTTTACTAACAACCGTTTCGTCCAAAGTGCGGGAATAAGTGATGCCTTTTGCCTAGAAACCGGTGGCACTTGTTCTCCAGTTTAACCTTCGATCCCCTGTGTTTACACAGTCGAAAAAGGGAAATACAAACCACAGTGTTTTCCGAAACTAACGATTTCAACTGTGTCAGAAATCTTAAAAAAAAATAACGTCTCTCAAATAATCCGAACCAGGACGAAAGAGAGACATTTTATATTAGTACTTAATGTGGAAAGTTAGTCAGAACAAAAGGCAAGCGCGACTTCAAATGCTTTCATTTCGTCGCATATGTTGAATTTGATCTCGTGTCATGCAAAATTTACGAATTCTTGTCACGTATTTTGAATATTTTTTTCGAAGATCATTATTTTCTCCGTCTTTTCCACTTTTTGATTGAAAATATTCTGTTTTTTATTACAAACGCCTTTTATCACAACTGTTAATTGCTAGTCTAGCGCGCAAAGAAAACTCGCCCCTTCGTTTCAATACAGTCTTAGTAGCTATTGTACTGACTACAGAATCTCCCTTTTTTTAGCTTCATAATCTAGTTGAAAATCACAACGATAATCAGCGATTATAACCCACTCGGAAAACTGAATTCCTATTCAATCGAACGAGTAAGGATGAAATGGAAAAATAAAACAATCCTGCTATAATTCAGCTTAACCCCTAACCTACTTCATTACCAACAATTAATCCTGAAGTTTGCAGGGGTGTTCATGTAACTATGGTAACACAGGGTGACGTCAGTGACGACGGTGACGGAGACGTAAAAAAAAAAATTAAAAATTGACATTAGATAAGTAAACAAAGCCGCGAGAAAATTAACTGTCGTTTAGTTTGAAAATAACTATTTGAACCGCTTTCAAAGACATACAATTGACATGTATACACCCTATGGTGAAAATTTATTATTGAGCTAGAGCTTGGAGTAAGATGTTAGTTTTTCGCTGGCGAAATGCTGTTTTTATTTTGTTTAAAACTGAATTTTTATCAGACTCGTGGGAATCTCTTGCTACACTTATAATTGCGTTTGGCTGAAGAAAAGGTGTTAGGTCTGAATCTCATATTTATTTCATCATCATTCATCTTTTCATTTCTGTGCGCTGGGTGTTAAAATGGTTTTAAATATCTCTTCTTTTCAACGAAGATTTTATCAAGCTCAAGCTTCATCCCGTCTGCCAGCTCATTTTGAGCAACGAAAAAAAGGCAAGCAAATAAGCGTAACTGTTAAAACCCAAGGGGCTCTAGTGACAAATAACCAGCTTGGAATGAATTCTGAGACACAAAAACTGAACAACACTTTATTCGTACTGGGTAGTGACAAATTTAGAACAGCTTTGTTGCATAATATCCGAACTTTTCTTTCGACTCAATTCCTATTAGACTAAGAATAATTTCGCGTTGCACCTGCAAGCTTGCTAAAAATTATCGTCGCAGGAGACCATTTCGGCTTAGTTCATCACGCAAAAAAGGAATTTTAATGTCTGAGGAAATTTTCTATGGAAAATGATTCCTTAGTTAGAAGAAGGAAATTCACCATTCGCGCAGAAAATTTATCGAACACAAAGTCAAATACACGAACTCGATTCTTATATTTCATTTTTTAGTATCAAGAGCAGCTGAAACACAAAGATGGAATCTTATCTCCATAAAAACAAGGACTAATATTTAGAAACCTAACCTAAATAACATCTTTTTTTGTATGCATAAGAATCGAGAGCTAAAGGTCACAGTAATATTACTGAAGAACCATTAGCTAAACTTTGGTCTCCACTTAAAAACTGTGGTGAAAGAAAAGTATATTTTTGAATAAAAGGTAAGTCTGTCCCCCATAAAGTGTGCTAATTTACCACGGTATATATCCCGATAAGAACCCCGGGGCCAATAAAATGCCGTAGGAATTCTCGGCGGTTCTGTCTCTGAGGAGGCGGCTTATACACGGGATTAAATTAAAAAAGACAAGCGTTTCAAAACAAGCCGATAACAAACCGTTTTTTTTTGTTTCATCACAATAACTCTACAGTTAGTGTTCGTAAACGGAACCGATAAGAATATAGTGACAGACTTCGATCTTAGTTTTCATGCAAGCTTCACAAGGCTTCAAAAGACTCCTCATCATAAAGCTTTAAACTATACAGCTCACGGATTAACCTGAACCGGACCAAAAATTATAACAACTAAATCCATTTCTTTTTTATCTTTCTTTCAAGCATCATTTTTTCATTTAATTTCTTGAAAAGTCGCAGGAAATTGACGCACTTTTAAAGGAGTACTTCTCTTAATTTAGAGTCCATAATCAAAAAGTCAACGTGAAAACAGACAAACGATATAAGGAAAGCAACGGGAATAAGTTCCTGCAAAAACTGTTGCTTTCCCGGGGTTAATCATTCACCAGAATCTCTGGTTTTATGAAAGACAATTTGCCAATGTACTCGAGTTCTTGAACACTATCCGCAAGAAATCCCCGCATTAAATATTGGCTACACTTCCGACAAATTTCTTACAGTCATTAATTTTCTCTCGACAGTTTGAATCCTCGAGGAAAATTCTATTAATCACCCACAAAATTGAACACAATTTCACCAAAGAACAGTCATGACGGTTAGAATTATCAGTGATGTTTTTCTTCCGAGATTTATGAGCACAAAGAACGGCCCGCGGCCATGAGGGTTATAAATTTTGCCTCGATAGACTTAATTGGGGAAGCGAAGTTGATTACTGTGGATTTCAAAAGTGCCAAACTTGACACAATTCCTGAAAGCATCAGAGGGAAAAACACATCACAAGAGCAAACACTTCAGAAGGGATGGAAACAATCACGGAAGCCTCGATGAGCTTTCAGCCCTAGTCTAAATATAGTTCCTTAGATATTTTTCACTTGACTGTGACGTTTTAGGCAACATTTCCTGTTTAATCCATCAAACCAATAAGGCCAGGTTTAAAATTTGAACTCTTCATGAGCCGAACCAAATATCTTAAATCATGAGTAAGAAAAGTCTGGCGTCTGACCTTAATTAGGAACGACTTCAATATTAAGGCGGATTAGGTGTTTTCTCCGCCCGGTTCGAGCGGAAAAAAAAAGCTAGGGAGAGTCTTATTATGTAACTTTTTTGATTGACAACGGAAACATTGAATGAATGTCATTTAACGAGTTTCAATAACAACACATTGAGCTGGCAACTATCAACTCATAGTAACCTATGAAATTCAAGCAGTTTATTTTTACTAACAAAAAAAAAAAACGCAATCAAAACCCACTGTAAAAGACTCAAGTCACATCAACGTGAGTAGAACACGGCAGGGCGGGAAACAATTCTTCGAATGAAAAGCGCGAGAAACGCGCGTGCGTTGAGTTGCAGCCTAGCTCGTGATTGGTTGAAGTGACAATGACACCCTTATCAGTTTTTGTAACCCAGTTTCCTCATTGCATTAAATGACGCAAAATTGATCACCATAATAGTAACACATTTTCTTCAAATTCGCAGAACCTTAATACTATTGAAAGACTAAAGTTCATTTTACTACGACTGGGTCAAATATCGTCACTTCTTGTTAAAGAAGTAAGCTTTCTTGTTTTTGACATATAATTTGCGAGGCCGTTCCACTCTAGAAATTATTTTTACCTTATAAAATATATATTACTCGGCAGAAAGCCTGTATTGAGACGAAGTCTCTCTTTCTTAATATACATTTGCTTTCCTGAAGAGGTCTATTTTCATAAATAAAAAAAAAACGCTACAATGAGACCAAGAACTGTCCCTCCTTTTCAGAGAGGTCTTATTGCGCGACGGACTTCACAAAAAAGGAGTAGCATCTCATAGCCTACATCTCCTCTTGTAAGATATGGTAGTGACACGAGTAGGAGAATCTTCATTCTGCCTTTTACATTCATAAGATAACTCGCTTTGTTTCTCATCCCAGCTAACTTTACAAATTACAAAGCCAAACACTTGATAGTATCTCCTCAATTGATATTAACTTCACACCGCGATACAAACTTGAACATTCAGCAATTATGCTAATCTTTTACAACACCAAACACAGTTCTGATGTCAGTAATTCCCCATAAAAGTAGTAATGAACACTCATTCCATTAAACTTCTAGAACGATGGTATCTTGTGTCAATATCCCGCCTAGTGCCTTCATAACACGATCAGGCATGTGATCGCTCAGCATGCTGGGATGGATGACAAGCTTGACGTAGTTCTCTTTGTCTGCCCACATGACGTCAAACTGCGGGCTTTCCAACCTTTCAAAAAGAGAACCAGTAAAACGATTAAATTTCCTGATTTATATATAATGTTACATAGCTTGTTCAAGACTCAGTCTAAAGCTCAACTAGGAGCCCTCGTTCGATTCATAAAGTTGGGGCTTAACAAGACGAGATCTACCTATCTGCAAATTTGTTTTCGGAAACTTAACCAGTAAAACCCTTTCCAAGCGTCTTTTCTCCGATTTCAGTGGATAGGAAAAGATGACGGAAATCAAAATCTCGGGTTACCTGCGGACAAGTCTAAGGATATCAATGAGGTTGGGAGGGGAGGTGCACTTTTTAGAGCGGCGAAAATAATATTTAACTTGGATTGGTGTACTCCAAGCAAGGAGGTTCTTGCCACAGTAAAATGGAATACCTTAGAGATTATGTATGAGAAACGATTACTAATCTTAGCGCATCAGGCTTATTATAATCTTTTGCCACGTCCTATGAGCCGTCACTTTGAAAAGTATGTAAGTAGCTACGACTTCAGGAGGAAAATGACATTTAAGTTACCTAGACCTAAGACCGATATGGTCAAGAAATCATGCTCATACAAGTCAATTACTCGGTGGAACGCTCTGGAAAATCAAATGAGATCAATTCAAGACGTTGACGCTTTTAAAAAGTCACTCAAGTGTATTTTTAAGCCACGTATGTTATAATGATGTACTATGTAGAATTTTTATTGTTGAAAATATGTAGAAATCTTACATTAGTCTTCTTATAATTAGTTAGGAATTTAGTTTTATTGGATTTAGTTAGGAATTTAGTTTTATTGTCCGTACACGACCACATCAGCTTTTGCTGAATTTTTTATCGTGTTTAAATAAATGCTGTTGTTGTTGTTGTTGTTAGCTGGGTTGCAAAACAATAAACAGAAACAACCCGGCCAAATTGGGAAATTGCAATTTTCACCTGACAGACGGCCTCTCGTCGATCTGTAATATCTTTCCGGCTGGGAATAACTGTTCAGCGGAGACTGGTGTCAAGGATGATGTCGGGGCCGATTCCAGTTCGCCTTCAGTAAAGTATCCAGTGGACGGCTCTCCGGGGGTCAGAACTAAAGTATCGTCTGGTAAACAAACGAAGAGCAAAGATTTACTGGTTGGATATAATTAGGGCTGATACTTGATATAGAAAAAACTTAAGACCCTTGGTGGTTAAATGGCAATTAAGACGATGGAAAATGGGTGACAAAGTCGTGAAGTTGAATCATTTTGTTTAAGGACTTTTGACTTATTAGCAGATGCTAGGCAAAGTGCATTAAATAGGTCAAAAATGATGAAATAGCTTGAGCTGTTATTATACCTTGCAAGCCTTCTAGAAGAGGTTGGGTCAAGTTAGATTCCCACGAATGATGGTTAGAAGTTGATCTGTACTGGCGAGTGCGAGTAAAAAAATGCCGATCTTCACCTTGTCCAGCTCTGAGACTGGGACCCAGAAAGAAACACAGCGCCTGCCAACAGCCGTTCATAAGAACACGGTACTGCGAAGAGGTATAAATAAAATGAGATGAAAAACGATGTACAAGAAGGATAATCAAAAATGTTTGGGCCCGAACCATGAAAATTGAACCAAAAACATAAATTGGAGGCTTACTGGAAAACTTTCCGGGAAAAATTATTAAAAAAAATTAAACCTTAAAGATTTCTATTTTGTTTTATCTTCTTTCGTTTGCCTCTTCCTATCTTTATATAAGTTCCCAATCCTACCAGACATGTTTTTCAAATGCGATGGAACTTGGAAAAAACAAAAGTCCCGTTTCAAGTAACCAGAAGTAGTAGACAACAACCCGGCTATATGATTGGTTCATTTGAGTCACGTTAATGGCTGTGTACCATAATACCCCCGTTTACAACTGCCAGGTTACTCAACATCATGTACACGACCCATTTTCCTAGCTCGCGTCTACTGATTATATCGAACGTGCCTTATTCTACCGCATACCTTAGGGAGGGAGCATTTACTAATAACAGCCACTAGATCTTGACGGAGCTCATCCCCGCTTTTAACTCCCATTCTGCGTGATAAAAGTAGATGAAGGTGAGTATACTAACTTTTCGTCAATTAATATTTTCGCAGCATCAACCAGAAAAATTTACGTAACCAACATAACTTGAGTGAAAAATATGCGAACAATGTCAGTATCTGGGCAACTGCGTTCCTACCCCTCCCCTAACCCCAATACTAACAACGATCAAAAATACGTAAGAAATGTGCAACATAGATCAATAATATTACCAATGACTGAAATAAGCAGGGAAAAAAATCTAACTTGATTACTTGCAAGCGCGGGAAGAGTTTAGCTGATAAATACAAACTGTAGAGGTACGGAAGCGAGAGAGCTAAGAAACTGTAAAATGGAAAACGCGAGAGTACGTTTATTTTGAAGAAAGCAGGGAAAATCTTGCTCAGTTACGGCATTGCCACATAAGGTGACGTTATCATGCGAGCAAAAAAGAGCAAATTTTGTAACAAAAACAAGGCAAAAATTCTACCACTGAGCAAAACCACTTTACTTCAAGAAAACTTTTGAAAATTTATTTAGCTCTGAAGGAAAACAGGCGCTTACCTAGGAACGACGTCCTTTCCAAGAACAACGGAAATGATAAAATCTTCACAAAATGGAGTGGCCGGAGCACTATGAACAAAAATTAAATACGGGAGCAATTATCTATGAATAACGCATTTTAAAAACCAGCTCACACATTCATTGCTGTTAACTCAAAATCAAACGCAAACAAGAATACAGGATGAATTACGTACCTGAGCACGCTGGGATTGGAGTAAGCGAAACAAATCAATTCTGGGTAAGTTGGTTTGAGAAGAACGGACAACAACGAGGCAGTTCCAGCACCGAGAGAATGACCAACGATTACGAGACGATAATTCTACGAGAAGAAATTCTCTCTTTAGGTGCATTTCTATCGAGTGTTGTGAAAACCGAAAAAGGTTATCACAACAGCCAATAGGAGCAAAGAAAATTTCTAAAGGAGCCAATGAGAAATCAAAGTCATTATAAGCCAACTGCCTGAAGCGCGGGAAAACGCGGGTGACCAAGTCGCGATTGGTGTAAGTTTTGCATCTGATTGGCGAGGGAAGTGACACGAGTTTACAGGACCAATCACAGAGCGATGTAAGCAAAACCTGGGCAATCCTAATTACTTTCGACACTTGTTTGAATATTGCTCAAAATATTGAAATAAATCTGAATGCAAACCCTTTAAATTAGCAGCAGCATTCTTGCGGCAAGGTAAAATAAGCTAAATAACACGCGTGCACTTGATAATTACAATCACACACAGAGCTTTTCGCGAGCATTTCAAGACTTCTAAATCCTACGCTAAAAACGGTGATGGCGTTTGATAAGTCAGCTAGAGCAGTTTAAAATTCAGAAATTATAGAATACTAAATCTCACAGAACAGCTACATTGCGCAGAATCGTTTCATTTTAACAAGAGTTCACTCCTACTTTATGTACACTACCTCGCCAGCTCTCGAGAAAGCACGCTCAAGTAGTTCCTCCTTTTCTAGCTTTGACTTGACATAGCGTGCACAAAGCAAAATACCCTGAGAAGTAAAATGAAGAGTGTGTCAAAACAAACGAAGAAAACTTGAGGGGCAAATAACACCACGAAGAGAAAGATTCATGCTATGAAAAAGTAAATAAAGCAAATCAGCATTAGTTAACTTTCTTTAACCATTCTATAAAAAAAAACTTCATGCGTTTGAAGCCTGGCGAATTTATGTGCGGATAGCGGCGATCGGCGAGGTGTGCCCATTGCGGCGATTGCGATTTTCGCTGATCCCCGCGACATGCCAGATATCGAAGATTTTTATAGGTCGATCAAGGTCGCCGCAATCGGCGAATAAACTCGCCAGGTGTGTCACCGGCTTAACGAGCCTCTGGAGTATTATTGGTTAGAATGCGTTATGGTCTAAAACTGCACGATTTTCTGAACGCCAAAATAGCTTTTCGCCCCCTTTCTAAACATTTGAAGAAAAATCAATGGTGTTAAACCTCGCCGTTTTCTTATTCTCTAATATCCATTCTCCTTAACCCTTTAACGCTCAAAAGTGATTAACATGTAACTTCTCCCTATAACATCCATAAGTCATCCAGCAAAAAAGTAATAAGAATACTCAAACTTATCATGTAGAGGTTGTTATCTAGATCTAATGCCAAATTCTCTTAACTAATTTACCAGGAAACGAGTAACAGCTAGAGGGGAGAAAAAAAAGTCAGATCTTGGGAGTTAAAAGGGCTAATAAACTTATTTTGGCAAAAAAAATTCATGCGCTGGCTGTCGAATTAATTTCAAATTATTTTACTTTACCAGCTACAGCTCACAATAACACGACTGAATCTCGATTTCCCCTCCTTGAGTCCCCTTCTTTTTTTTTTTGTAATACGTAAGTCACAAGAGCTACGCGTTCAGAGACTTCCCAAAACAAAATCTTGCATGGACATTCGAAAAGAGTGCGATTGTATACCTTATGCGCATAACAAGTAATTTCAGTTCCTTCAATGCTAAGTTCTTCTTGCTGCCCAGTCAGATCAGTCAAAGCATCCTGATGAAAAACAACAAGTGTTACATATAATAAGTAGCTATGAGGTTAAGATTAGAATCACCTCCAACGACCATAAAAAAATAGCACAGCCTGACCTAAAAAGCTGCCTAGTATTGCCCACGTAGGGACAGAGGATAACCTCTTGACTGTGGTCAGGATGGAGGAGGAGGCAGACCATTTGGTTGTTTGTGAAAGGTAGATTTAGAGTTGAACACAACACGAAAAGCTTGCTCATGAACGCAGTCAGCGTCCACAGTACTCCGCCATATTGCCTCCAACTGCATTTAGAGAGTTTGCGAGGAAAGGAACGTTGGCTCCGTTTCTCGAAAGTCCCGGTAAGTTAACCGGCCGGAAGCAATGATTTAAAATCAAAATTTTAAAAGATGCAGGTTCCAACACTTAAGAGAATCTATTTTGTTTCTTCAACTGATAGTTTTATTAAAGAATTTTTAAAAACTTTTGAAACTCCCACCTTAAAGAAAAACAAAACAGCTTTACGAGCCTGTTAAGTTACCGAAATCTTCGAGAAACGACCCCTTGAGCCGTTCCCAGTCGTAGTCATTACGCTGTTAGCCAGCGCGAGTTGCTCGGGAGTAAAATGCGTATAATCATATTTACACGACATCGCACCCCCGTGCACCGCACGTTTTGTATTGGGGCGATTTTAACCCCTTTAACCCCTAAGAGTGATTGGTTACTATTTTCCCCTATCAGTATCCCCCTAAAACAAACATTGAGGTCATGAGAATAAAGGAAAAGATCACCAACTAAAGAAACTCTTGATTTTTATACAACTTCTCCTTATCTGTACCATAGGGAATGCATAGAGGACAGTACGGAGAATATGGATACTGATGTTAGAGGGGTAAACGGTTGGGGAAGGAACAGGGATTGATTTACGGTAGAAAGAGATGTGACACTGGCAGGCTATGGGTTGCTTAGCTGTCTAAGCCCACGGGCAATGCAAAGTCAACATAACGTGACGCGTTTTCTCGAAATGTAGGAAAGTGATTTAAAGTTTCGAAATAACCGGCCTTATTTTATTGGTCATTGGATAAACCGCCACAACAACCTCCACCATCTATCACATTAATCATTTGTAATAAATAGTTAGGTTGAATAAATAACTAGCCTGCATAGAGAGGGATCCACGAATGGAGACCACCACTGCCTGACAATCGTGATCCACTGCCACATAAAAAGGAGGTTCGTAAATCTGCAGAAAAAAAAAAACTTTAATCAGCAAGTTATTACAGGGTTCAAGCTCAACTTTTATGACAAACGGCAAAATTATTTTTAGCCTTTTACGCACTTAGGAGAAAATATTTGCAATATCTATGAACAGGAGATTATCAACTATTTTCTTCAAGGATTATTTAAAGCTCATCTCTAAACAAGTATTATAGTAATAAGGGGGGGGGAGGACTATAGAAAATAGACCGCCAATGAGGGGGTGGGGTGGAGGGAATTACGACACTACAGAACCTTAGGGGAATCGGGTAAGGCTTATTATGACACGACCGGAATGCTCCGATGCCCCACAAGCGATAAATAATAGTGATCAATCTCTTAGAGGTATCACTAATATTCCCTCCTCCTCCCCCAACAACCCCTAGCTGAGACAAAAGTCCATTGTGGGATACCCTTTAGCATTTAACAGCGTTCTATGTAAATTTGCCTGTGATAAACGCCAAAGTTTCAAAATCCGAGAAAAAACGCCCGTAAACTCGAAACAAGGATAAGCACGAACATAATACTACTTAAATTAACTTTCAGAAAGTTTTTTTCCAGCACAAAGACCTTAATGTAGTTGCTGTTGTTTTTATTTTGTTCCACTCGCATGAGCGGCTGCTTTTCACTCGAAACAAGGGTAAGCACGAACATAATACTACTTAAATTAACTTTCAGAAAGTTTTTTTCCAGCACAAAGACCTTAATGTAGTTGCTGTTGTTTTTATTTTGTTCCACTCGCATGAGCGGCTGCTTTTCACTCGAAACAAGGATAAGCACGAACATTATACAACTTAAATTAACTTTCAGAAAGTTTTTTTCCAGCACAAAGACCTTAATGTAGTTGCTGTTGTTTTTATTTTGTTCCACTCGCATAAGCGGCTGCTTTTCACTTCTCCCTCACAGTCAGTATTGATATTCTTTCTTCTCCCTACGACGTCAATTAGATCAATATACCGACTGAAATGACTACTTCTATTTATTTTTGCTAATGCCTTTCTAACTTGTGGATAAGACGGAAACACAGGAAATTTGCATAGTGTGTTCTGAAACAAAAGCAAAGTAATATCATCGATTGCGCTCACTCAACTGCTAATCAACTCTCTCGTTGGCTCAAAAATCGCTTATTAACGAGTCTTTTGAAAAGCTTTTTGGCCCACTGTCAAGTTAATTACCACCGTACTTAATAAGTGCATGAATTTTTGGCACACAATTACCAGCAATTGTCAAACGCTACAAAGAGAGACAAAAAGTACAACTGAAAGACAATACTTTGACATAGAAGGATAAATCTTGGTGGGAATGTTGACAACGTTGATTGGAAAGGGGCTGAAGCATTTTAGTCAAGAGGCAAAAGCAAGAATCGGATCTTAAAACTAATTTTCATAAAGATTTCCGTAGAATCTATCGGATCACAAGAATAGAAGGGACAGTGATGAGTCAGAACAAAAATATCTGCGAAGACATAAAGTTAACCAAGAGAACATGGAATGATGAGCGCGAGAAACGCCGAGAGGGCAAGCTTCGTCGCGGAAGACCGCAGAAATTAAACACTGAACAAGCAAAAAATCATGGAGAAACTTTAGAACTGCAGGGAAATCGGTTTTATGACGCTACAACGATAGTGCAAAGTTTGGACATTTCAGTGGCGAGACAAGCGAAGCAAGGAGGTCATAATCACAAACAAAGTACAGTTTTCAAATTGGCAAATAACCGAACTAATAACTACATCGTCCCAAAGGCAGACGAGATTCTCGTCGATTTACACAAGATTCATAAATGCCGTGTGCACCAAAAGGCGTTCAAAACCAAAAGAAAACAAGAAGAAATTCTCCAGGGAACAGCGTCGTGTACTTGTAAAAAATGCTTATTTTAGGAAAACTTCTATGACGGTCGGAGAGCTAGCGCTTGACAAAGGGAAAGCTGCTAATTCCAGCAAACAAGGACGTGTCCGATATAACTTGAAGAACTCTGAAGGCAACAACAAAAGTTGTAACGACTCCGAGCGACCAGAAACAAACAACGTCGGCATAGTCGACGAGGAATCGCAAGAACCTCAAAGAGAGCCAAAGTAACTGCACGTTTGTGCATGTATGCATTTGAAGGAAAAGAAACTGTTCAAACAAAAACAGGCTAAAACACTAAAACTGGACACAATCCTGTAAAGAGTGGACTCATTCTAAAACCATTTCCACTAAACCTAACAGCGGAGTCACCTCAAATATAATAGCATATGGCATGAGTTTGATGTATTACTACTGGAAAAGAACTGGGCATCGGCATAGTTTCAATTTGCACACCAGAGTCAAACAAACAACAAAAACTAGGTAGGAAATTAGGTAGGAAACGTAAAAGGACTCAGTAAACACTATACACTTTCAAGAAAAAAAGAAAAGGATTTTTCTCTCTCCCCTTGTCTTGTTTGTTTGTTTTAAACCTTTACAAACAAATACGTAACGAAAAAATAGTAGCCTTCATGTTTCTTTTACAGTCAACTTGTGGGAAATTGTAAAGACACGCCGGTGTTTTCAAGGTGAATGCGAAGGAATACCAAAGGAGTATTGTGATCACCTTGCGTTACTCGTTTAAAATTGAATCTTTACGGGCCTAATATAGCTAAGGTCACGTTACTTCGGCAAAATGATATTATTATTCGCCTTGTTGGCATGCTCACAGAATTCCACAAGCAAGCATGTGACCTAAAACATCTCTTTACAAGTTTCTTAACCCGTCCACGATAACGGGTTAATTTTTGATTCCCTATTGCCTCGTCTTTAATATAAATTGTACGTGGTGTTCAGTCACCAAAAGGAGAAAACTCCCACTTTCTTAATCAATCAGACTCAAAACTAGACCTTGGTCACTCGCGTTTTCCCGCGCCTTAGTCACCCGCGTTTTCCCGCGCCTTAGTCACCCGCGTTTTCCCGCGCCTTAGTCACCAGCGTTTCCCCGCGCCCTGAGCACTGTGAGTTCTCATGGCTCCGTGTAATATTTACCCTTCCTCTGATTGGGTGCTGTCATTTTATCATCACTTTGGTTTGGGTTTTGTTTTAACGACATTCAGTCGAAGGACATAAACGGGTCAGAAATACGGTAAACTGAATGAAAACCAAAACAACGGCTTTATCCGTCAAAGTAACACCAATATTTCACCTTGTTGTGGTAAGAACAATATACCAAATCGACATCCTCTAAATGAGCTTGAAGTTTTAGCCCAGCAGAGTTACAATAACAGCAGTTGTCTTCAAAAATGTGCTCTCCCACTGGACGGCAACCCCCAAAACACCTGTGCAATAAAACAGATGAAGACATTTTTGGAAAGATTTCTCGTTCAGAGCTATTCTTTTTTGAAGAGTGCAATTTTCGCTGGCATCTGTCAACCCAGACTACGCGCATTCCCCCCTTTCCGTTAACGTACGTCGTATAGGTCTAAATTACGCCTCGTGGAACACTCAGAGTGAATTAGGCGTCACTCACAGAGTTCCGCATGGGGCGCTACAATCAATGTTTTTTTTTCACAAAAATGTTTTTTTTCACACGCGCGAAGCACTTCGCCGGAAAGAAAGGACTTCTCGTAGTCTACAATCACACTTCATCAATGCATCAATATTCGGTACTGCTAACACTACAACCTCGTGCACTGGGGTTAGGGAAGGAAGCCACCTCTAACGAAGACTGGATAGACGCCAGCGAAAATTTAGTTTTCTTGTGGTAAAATCGTAATAGAAAAACTTTTTCGATAGTGACAACTACAAATCGAAAAACTGAAAGGAAATGGTATCATATTAAATGACATCGTTCGACAATGTCAGGGGTCGGGGCTAAATTTAGAAACAACGAGATTAGCGCACCCCTTCGAAACAAGCTCTCTCTCCTTTGAACTCTGTGCTGAAAAATTGAGTACAATACGTGGAAAGTGGAAAGAATGCAGAACTGTCCGAAAAGGATAAAACTTTGCATTTAAGAGACAATTTAAATCATCTAACCCCGATTGTTCAAAGGGTGGATGAATTTATCCACTGGATAGCGAGTGGATAGCGCCATCCATACTTTGAACAATGGGTAAAATTTATCCGCTGGATAGCGATTTATCCAGCGGATAAGAAGTTATCCATCCTTTGAACAATCGGAGCCTGAACTATAAACCAAGGCAAACCAGTAGAATAAAGGTGTCCAAAAAATTAAAAAAAAAAGTGTTCCAATTGACGCTCCTCAATAGCATCATAACGAAAAGCCCTTTCAAATGATTTTCTCGGCAGTGTTAAAAAGGTTTAAACTTAACTCTCTGTCTCACTTCTAGATAGAATGCCTAATTTAACTCTTTACACACTAAGATCAGTATGCATATTCTCCATACTGTTTTCTATACATTTCTTAAGGTGCTGACAAGGAGATTTCGCTTAACAATCAAGAGCTCGTGTACTTGTTGATCATTTCCGTTTTTCTCATGACCTTAATGTTTGATTTAGGGTTGATACTGTAAGGAGAAATTAGATGCTAGTCACTTTTAGGGGATAAAGGCTTTAGGTCAATAGAGTTTCCAGGGGAGTTGAGACGGGGCGTTTTTAAAGGGGTGGCTGTTAATGGGTATGGTCTCTTAATGGCCACAGCTGTAGTTTATTTCAATTACCTTATTCCACTACAAAGGTTACCAGGCCCAACACAGGGATTCATAAACACGTACAGAGGCCAACCATAGGAACCAAGGGCAAACTGCATGAAATGAGTGGCATCCTGTACCAGGGATTTCTCTTTCTAGAAGAAAATGTGATGGAAATATCCAACCTTCAACGTTTTTACACGTATAATGGTTGTACAAAATTACGTAGGCATTTTTAGAGAATGTAGTGACAGAGATGGAAAGCTAAGGCTTAGGTTGGTATTGTTATTATCCTCATTCATAGATGGAGGTCAGGAGCATAGCCAGCCTCATGTCTTGTTGTAGGCCTGTACTCTTAGAAAGTTCAATTATTTTTGTAAATTTTGCAGTAATTATTTATAGAAGTCAAGTGACGGAAAAGATTGTATGACCAGGGCCTACAGGACGATAAGCTGGCTATGCCCCTTGAGGTGAGAATCTGTTTCCCCAGCTATTCACATGGTGAATTTTTGTTCAAGCTTACTTGCAATAAAAAAAGTCATAACTTATTTTCAGGCTGCCTGCCTTTACATCTTAGGTAAGACATCAGATTGAACGAAGCCTTCATGTGGCATCATTACAGACCTATCTATCACCACATTTTCTTTAAAATCATTTAAACATACAACATATTACAAAATAACATAACAAACCTTTCAAAATGATTTCAATACAGTACTGGTATCTATCCAAAACAAATTACCCCAAATTGATCCTATTTGTTTGAATTCAAGATCTCTGGATCTTTAGCCAAATTGTATCACATTGTGGCCCATGTCAATTACAGTATTTCTGTATTATGCTCTAATGTAGTCTTTATAATTATTACTCACAGGATCACTAAGATTTACAGGAGTCCCTTTCTGAAGATTCTGAAAATGACGAAATACAAACTTGTGCAATTAGAAATAGGTTATCAGTTTACACCTTTTTTTTTTCGACATCTACATTGTAAAGGTTAGTGTATTACAAAATTTTGCAAAAA
Organism: Pocillopora damicornis; assembly: GCF_964200805.1. NCBI lineage: Eukaryota > Metazoa > Cnidaria > Anthozoa > Scleractinia > Pocilloporidae > Pocillopora > Pocillopora damicornis. The sequence continues at coordinate 15,594,047 of NC_142679.1, read as the reverse complement.
CTAATGCTATCTCAAAGTTTCATACTTAAAACTGATGAAACAACACTGGTTGGAAGTAACCAATCAAATTACAAACACTGTGCTCTGATTAGATGCATTTTGAGGTGTGGGATGGTGATGGGCTCATTTGTACATCAAGTCAAGTATACAAAAATCCCAAATATTTCAAAACGGCTTCTAATTAAGTCACTGAAACAAACAAACATCTGCAATTTCAACAGTAACGGTTCAGTATGTCCACAATTAATTCTTTACATTTGTATCCTGTATGTAAGCAGTTGTTTGTAAAAGGCCTAGTTGCAGCTACAAAAGCTAGAATTTATTCTATAGATCTCTTACTTCTCCCTTCATCTTTCTTTCCATCTGCTCACGATCTTGTTCTTCTTGAAGAAGAATGAGCCCAACAGCAACATCAGAAGCAACAATGTCCACCCCATGCAATCCAGAGGCTAAAATATCTGCAATGTCTGACACTGCACTGAGGTACTGATCATCTCTGCCAGTAAAGAAGCAACACAACCAACGACATCTCTTCTCCCAAAGCTGATATTGGGGATTTGAAAATCAAAAAATTAGAGAGAAAAGTTTTGTCTAAAGATAAATGTATCATCTTTTTTTTCAGCTTAATTTAGTCTAACTTATCAACTGGGTTGATAATGTAAATTGGCCACTGCATAGAGTTTAAAGCTGATGTTTCAAGCAAATGACAAAGGGCTTTATGTTATCGACTGAGGTGATAGTACTAAATTACATGTACATTGCTATACTCTTCCACCAATGCAGCACCGCAGTTTCTCTGGAAACTCACTTCCTTTATTCATTTATCTTTTTTGTTCATTTGTTTATTTGTTAGATACACAGGATATAAATTTGCTGAGTCATAGAAAAAGACTCCACCATAACACCGGTACCAAGAGCTTTGTGTTTGTGTTATTTTAATTAGTGTCTCCTGCAAACTGTAATAGTTAAGATACAGACCCCAGCATATTTTCCCTATCATATCAGACCATGACATCTAAAGCAGCTTCACATTTCATTGTGAGGGCAACAAATTCTTTCCATTTAGTAATTAAGAACCATTATTCCAGTCTAGGACCTGAACCCATGGCCTTGCACAACAACAGAGTTGATAGAGTAAATTTGCCAACATAGGGAGTTTCTAAAACTGACTTTCTAGCATAGCTGTATGTTAGAGTGAGTGAAAGAATTGTGGGTTTTGTGTGGTTTATAAACAGAAAGATGACACTACACTATTAATGGGAACATGATAACATGAAAAACAGTCAGTAATAAATTAGCTGAATGAAAAGCTTTAGTTTATACCTTAGGGATTTATAGTGCCTATTTGAGAGATAAATGTTTGTTCAAGAGTTTTGTGTCTTTCCAAACTTCTTAGATGTAGGAAAAACTGAATTTTTAACAGATATTGATTTCAAACCTCTTTTGTTGATTCTTGCATGACAGGCGAAAACTCCCTTCCAAATGGATCCTTGTGAATTGTTCCCAGTGGATCAAACAACACCAAAACACCAATAAAAACAACAAGTAAGATCAGCCATTCTAGAGTCACTGAAACACACACAGCAATAACCAAGCTTGGCTGACAACTAGAGCCATTCTTTACTGCCCAGTAGGTCCCAAGAATTGTCCACAGCAGCTCTGGCAGATAAAGTCCAAGTTGGATATAAAGTAATACTGGCATTAACTGCCGTGGTCTGGAGTTCATCACAGTTCCCTGTATACTGATGTATATGATGGCAATTTCATTGATAATCACCAGGCTGGTTAGAACAATTACTCCAATAAAAAATAACCGCAGTTCAAGCCGAGCATCACACTTTTTAATCTCATCATTCTCAAAGCTGTACGTCATAGATATTACAGCCAACCTAATTGTTGTGGATAAAATGAGTCAGTTATCAGTGCATAATGCAGTATCCTTAAAAAACAAGAAGTCTTAAAGAGCAATTTGTGTGATATTGAGCAATACTTTGCGTTTCTTAACCCTTTAACTCCCGAGATTTGATTGTTAATTCTCCCCTCTAACTGCTCCACATTTCCTTGTAAATTAGTTACGAGAGTTTGATGTTAGATCAAGATAACTTCTACCTGATAAGTCTGAATATTCTCATTACCTGTTTTCTAGATAATGAATGGATATCATAGAGAGAGGCAAGTCATGTTAATCACTTTTGGGAGTTAAAGGGTTGACAAATCCTTGATTATTTCTATATTCAACAAACTAAATAGTATACATCTGTGACAAAAATCAGTGAAATTAATTCTTTAGCCTTAAGATAGTCTGTTAAAGGGAGAAAAGCACCCACTATCAATACAATGGTGGTAGAATGGACGAATAGTGAGATATATGTATGCTGGCCAATAAAATAAGAAAAAAAATTCATACATGCCAGTGTACAATGATGATTAAACAGTTATTTTACAAAGTTCGATATTCTCCAGCCACATCTTTGGGGTAGTTGTGAAGAACAAGTTCCTGAAAAACCTTTTGATGCCAGTCAAAGGTTTGTTTTGGACTTTACTTCTCAGGTACATGTATATTGTCACTTAGAGGCCTGTTGGTTATATGTCAGCCAACAGTCCACCAACAGGTTTTTTGTGGGAGTAGTTCTTCAAAATTCCCCAGCTATGGATGTTTAACCTTTTGGAACTTAAGTTACATGTATGACACTCTTCAATTCCCAGATCAACCATTATTCCCAGTTCTTTCTCCCTCACCCACACACACCTACTAAAGGAAAATACACCTTGAAATAAACATCAAATGTCTTTCATAATGACCTTATGGTATTGGAACAGATAATGAGCTTCTAAATTCTGCAAATTTCATTAAAGAAATCTCTTAGGAGGTATGTTCTGTGACTGGCCATGATTAGAGCTAGTTTGAGTCCAAATTGTGCACATCATTTTTACTAAATACACCAACATAATTACTCACCAAACTAGTCTAACTATAACTCCTAACGCTGCTGGGAAAAACAAGTCATCGCTGCCAATACGCCATCGGCGATTAAAAGCCACCAAGGCAGGCATCTCGAAAATGGCAAGTTCTTTTCAAAATAAACGATTCGCGAACCATTAATCAGGTCATATTGACCCTTTCATTAATTTTTTCCTGACATTTCCGGTGAAATACGAAAATCGAAATATTCCTGCTTCACATAAATCGCAAGTGAAAGAAAAAAGCGCCTAAAACGAATCAGCAGGACTCATGAATAATATTTAACGCCATCCTTCCTTGTTGAAAACAAGTCTGCCATATTGAAAGATGCGGAGAGACTGGAGACTAAGTCGCGATCTACCCATGCGCAGCATTAATTTCCTTTAGCGTCGGAAATTCAGCCAATAACTTTAACTTTCACCTTTCTTTTAGTCTAATTTTAGAGACTTTTTCCACAATGATTGCCTTTTAAGACAAATAGAAGTATCAAATAGTCCTAAAGCTGCCTGAAAATCGTCAAAATAGGACTAAACTTCTGCTGTGTTTCTTCTTTTATTCGCTGTTTGGCGAGTATGGCGTCGAATTCACCAGGTAAGCTTAGAAATTTACGCTTGTTCTTACCTATAAACGGTGCACATAGATCAACAGGTTTGATGATTTACAAGAGCTGGTCTTATATCTAGTCTTAAAACGTTAGAAAGCTTCTTTAATTGTGGGTGATATTGTTTGCAATATATTACGTTAGTGTATAAGTTTGGTTTGGTATGAAATGTTCCATTATCCAGCGTTTCAATTGAGGCGTGTGTTTATTCGGACTTGTCCCTTCTCAAATACGGAATTTTTTTGCCTCTCATAGGTAGCAGATTGTCAAGAGAGAAGCTCAAACTGAACTTCCAAGGTGGAATAGAGAAAAAAAAGTTAAACCTCGCAGGACTCACGACACGACAACCAACACCGCTTCAATCCAATATGTAAGATAAATATTTAACGCATAACATAAGCTATCGAATTCCTGTTTACAGCTTCCTCTTTCAAGAAGACAAACAATTTTATTGTAGATCAGCAAGACATTAATCGGTGTCTGTGTCATTAAAGAGCGCGATTCTAACAATTTGTGAAGTAGCAATTAACCGTGAATTAAATTTAATTGCAGCTGTCATTGTGCAACATTAGCGACTCACTGTTTCAACTTTCAGATTCATTTTATGATTTCTTTTGTGAAACGTGGAAACAATCCTACTCAAAAGGCCTCATTTGTTTTGATAATGCCATGAATGTAGATTTTAATTTGTGATTCAATTTTATCACTTCGTTCAAAATTTTTCAACTTGTGTGATTTTTGTCTCTTAAGCTGATGCCATGATACTTAGCACGTCACCTTTTATTAAACTCTTTAATTTCATTACCAACTCAGCTGATTAAACCAAACTATCCTATAGTATTCCCCTCTAATGCAACACTACAGTTTATTTAGAAACTTGCCAAAACTGGTTTAAAAATGTCAAAGAAAGGAAACATTTGAACCACAACATAAAGCTATGTAAGAGACAGAGTATCATTTTTATCGTGTTTATCAGGTTTTTCTAATATCAGTATGTTGGAAAGTCATTTATCCGTTAGATAGTACCATCAGCTTTTGGCACAAAAAGATTTTATTTACATTTTTTTCAAGTGAAAGACTCCGAACTCACAAAGCTGTTGGAAAACTGTCATTTGGCCCGGATCAGGTAAGCTATTTATATTGAATAAACATTTTCACTTCAATTAATGTAGTGTAATCTGATACAATGTGTAATGTATATCAGATTCTTCCGTGGGGAAGAATAAACCTCTAAAATTTTCCTCTCTCTAAACTTTGTTGCCCAGTTGGTAGTAAGACTCAACTACTAGCACTATCTATGAGGCTCGGGCTCGAATCCCACTAAAACCTTAAGTCTTTATTCTGGCTTCTCTTCTGCACTTAGTAAAATCATCATGGATCATGGCTTTATTTCATTTTATTTGTGATCATGTAATTTCTTAGTTAGGATGGACCTCTATTGGCTTAAATGTATGGTGACTTTGATATAGTGTTAGGCTAGGAGTCTGATAAGAGGAACAGGCAGGCACCTTACTTATTTTCTTGTACATCTAGCTGCACAAGGGAGGTAGGGAAAGGGAATGAACAGAAATGAAAATTTATGGCTTATCATATGAGCTTTGAACTCCAGAGTTTAAATCAATGAAATTTATGATTTCATGAAATACTTTTTATAGATTATGGTTGGTACCTGTCATGTTTGCTGTTGTTTTTGCCCCTTCTAATATGTATCTTTTGTTTGTGTAAAATTTCCATTATAGAATTATGAATATTCATCGGAAGACCTGGATGATTGTGGTGAGATTGGTAGAGGTGCATATGGCACTGTCAATAAGATGTTACATAAGGAAAGCAACACCTACATGGCAGTTAAGGTAAATTAACCTTGATATTCATGTTTCTATCTACCCTATACTTGTTTGAAAAGTTTTGCTGTCAGCCATAGAATAGGGTCCTAGTATAGCAAACTATTATGCTGTGGTTTGTCTTTTGGTAAAAACATCTTCAATGGCTCGATGAGCTCTTTTCCTTGTTCAGTGCCATCACCCAATGTTAGTAACATGTCTAGCAATACAAGTAAGAGGGTGGCAAAGTTTTTTAAACTTGACACAAGATTAAGTTCAAAATTAGTAAATAATGCATGTATTTTATAGAAAGTTAAGGTAACGTGAGATTTGAAGTTTTCCATCTTGAAATTGTCATACATGAAATACTGTTTAAAGTACATATGAAGAGTGATTTTTTTGAAAAATTTGTGCATGAAACAGAATCAGCCACCTCCTCTTTCCAACCCTCCAATAAATGCACAAATCACTGAGGCTTTATAGTGCTTTAATTTCCTATGTCACGACATCTTCTTGAGGGAATCAACTGTGCCGTTTTATAAGAATTAATCTGTAATTTAAGGTTTCTTTTTAAAGCACCTGTTTTTCCCTTTCAGAGAATTCGTTCAACAGTAGATGAAAAAGAGCAAAAACAGCTTTTAATGGATTTGGATGTTGTCATGCGAAGCAGTGATTGTAAATACATTGTCAAGTTTTACGGAGCTCTTTTTACTGAGGTACATGCCATGAGAAATATTTTCTCTTTGGATATTCTTAGTGTTTACAGTCTTGCTCTTCTTTTCAAGAGCAAAGTGTAGATTAAGGGCGAATTTGAGCTTGAGTTATTGCACTAAGTGCTGTTATGGACTAGTTCTGTGAAGGACAGTCAAAGTGAGAGCCGCCTCTCCATTACTCTCAAGCATTGTAAACTCATTCTTTTAAGTCTTATTGAAACCTTCAAATGGGAAGTGTCACCCTTCCACTGCAGACACCTTGTCTGCCAAGGAGTGGCTATTATAGGAAAAATTTGTAAACCTAAATAAGAACTGACTTGAGACAGTCACCTAAACTCTATATTCACTGTATCATGGTTCAATGGCCCTTAGGGAAATGTTTTAAAACACCATGGGTTTGAAATTTCATTGTACTCATACCATCTGGAGGAGGTTCCTCTGATATAAAATGCTAAATTCTCTGAATTAATCTACAGTAAAGCAGCCTGTATACCAAATTACTGAACATATCTTGGCCTCTATCTTAGGGTGATGCATGGATCTGCATGGAATTGATGCACACCTCATTTGACCAGTGTTACCGGCATGTTTATGGGGTTGTAATGGAAACTATACCAGAAGACATTCTAGGAATGACCTCATTGGCAGTAAGTTTCTGTTTTTAGCAGTGGTGTTGGTTTTTTCTGTATTAACATGCAAACTCCTTGGTAGTAGGACCACAAGAAAAGGTAGAGAACTTCATCTCCTGAGAAACGAAACTTCTATGGACCAATCCACATTTCAATATGCTGCTCCAGCAAAAGGAATGAATTACTTTCCCAAAGAACCTCATTCCAGCAATATACTGAGAACTTTTAAAATTGAAAATTTTCAATTTGTTATTGATATAGATTAAAGAATTAACACAAATGTAGCATGGAAACTCTTTCTTATAACTGTTCTCATTATCATTTTTATTGTCCTACATCTTTTTGATGTCGATCAAATGTTTATGCCAGCATTTCAATATGGATCCACTGATTGTTGTTTTTTTTTTCCAGTCTCACTAGAGTTTTTATTTTTTTGTCATTATTACTATTACTAATATTGTTATTTTACAATCTTTGTACACATAGAATGTAACTTTTTTTTTTGCAAAGTGCCTCAAAACAGGGCCAGGGCATGAACTTGTTTGTTGAAAGGAACAAACTTTTTTTTTTTACACAGGTTGTGAAAGCACTGGACTATCTTAAAACAATGCTCAATATCATTCATAGAGGTTTGTTCCTAATTTTCTAAATTGATATTGTGTCATCATGGATATAACAACAGTGTTTTTTTGTATCAATATTTCACCTGCAGTCAACTCTTCATCTTTTCAATATATGTTGTCGGTGGGGTGTACATATCAATTAATATGTCTTTACTCTTCCAGATGTGAAGCCTTCCAACATCTTGCTCGATCTTCATGGACATATCAAGCTTTGTGACTTTGGTATCAGTGGCCAACTTGTTGACTCCATTGCTAAGACAAGAGATGCAGGATGCAAGCCCTACATGGCGGTAGGTCATGTCTTTTATGAAATGAATATTTTATACCTTTTTTTTTTTATTTGTTAGTCCACTTTTAGGCTTGTGTAGACACTTATTATAATTATTTATGATGGGAAAATGATCAAGTGGACCTTGAAGGTGATCAAATTTTAACAATTATTCACCTAATGTCAGGATCAACATCAACTATCCACTAGCCTGATGAAGGACTAATGCACAAAACGTCAGCTTTGTAACTCTTTACATTGGCCAGTTTACATTATCAACTCAGTTGATCATTCCCACTGACACAGCACCATAGTTTCCTTAGAAACTAACCACCTTTATTTATCAGCTAGCTTGCTGAGAAGTGTATTCCAGCCAAAAAGATTGAAATTCATGTTCAAGAACTTACTCATTTGCCATCTCTGTGGCACTTGCCTCCTTCCCTTGTACAACTTGTGTGCAATACTGAAGGGATGGCAGCAACATACTCATGAAATATATTGTCACATCTCTCTGGCTCACATCTTACACTTCCCTTACTTCAACTGACTGTACAGATTTGTGTGATGCATGTACCGTGCTGTAATGAAGCAGTTATTGGTAGTTTTTGGATGACTTGCCAATCTTAGTTCTTTAAAGCAATTACATGTAGGGAAAGAAAGTAGGTTTCTCTCCCAGAAGCAAAATGATAGCAGTATATTAGTCTGTGGTAAATCTCTTTTTAAGTTAGAGTGGTGTGAAGAAAGACTTGTGCTATGTAGTTCAGCTCAAAGTTAAGTATAGGTAATAAATTAAACATGATTTTGAGTGCAATTTGGTGTAAATAGGCACAAGTAAATTTTTTCAAAGACGGCATTTTAATTCCTTCATAGCCTGAGAGGATAGATCCCATGTCTTCAAGACAAGGAAGTTATGACATCAGATCAGATGTGTGGAGCTTTGGAATTACCTTAGTAAGTTAAAAGAACTGTTGGTTATTTACATTAGAACCCTTATAAATTAAACTTGCAAGGGAAACAAAAAATGGTTAGAATTAGCAGGGTTCGAGTTAGCTGATAGTAAATAACTGAACATGGGATCAAGGGAAATCATATCTTGTTTGAGTTATCAGGGGGTTTGAGTTAGTGGGGTTCTGCTGTATTGTGTTTGATGTGTGGTTCACTTCAATCTGAATGCCTTGGGAAGATATGTAGATAAATTGCACCCAACTGATTAACACCTTTAGTTACTCGAAATCAGAACTGTGAGCTGTAACACCATTTGATGGTCACAGGTTAATTTATGCCCTGGATTTTATTATTCAGGGCCAAAAACACCCATTCCTAGGCTAGGTCGAATGCACTTTACTAATCCATGGTCATTACTAGCTGATAAATACTTTTGAATAATCACCTCAGCATCATCTTGGGGATTGTTTGAAGCAAAGTTCTATTCGCCTATGATGATCAGCAAGCATTTTTAAACTCCCACGAGTGTCCAAGACAGAATTTCTTGTTACAGTATCAATACACTATCAAGCAGATGAGTGTTCGGAATAAAGAAAAATATAAATTAGGAGATTATCAGTTAATTCCATACCAAATTCTCCAAACTAACATCACAGGAATTGTATGGAAGGCATCAAGGAGAATTACTTGTGACATCTTGAGAGTGAAAGGGTTAAAAATGAACTTCAGTGTATTCTCCAACACTTTAAATCATTGAGCTTGAAAAAAGGAATAATTATTTAATTTAATAGCTGTCTAGATGATAATCAGACTGTCTGTATTTCATTCCTTACTTGAAGATTAATTCTTCATCAGAAGCCTCAAGGAATGTACTGTGTGATTTCCCTTAGGAAAATTACCTCTTGATAACAATCTTGTCATGGGTGACAAGACTAGAGGGAGTGAACTCCAAAGAGGTGTTTATGATTCATTTTTTATGAGAATAATTGTTTTTTAACATCAAATGACAGATTGAACTTGCCACTGGAAAATTTCCTTATCCCAAATGGAAGAGCGTATTTGATCAGCTGACTCAGGTTGTGAAGGGAGACCCACCACGCTTGACTAACAAAGATGGAGGAAACTTTTCAGATGAAATGCTTGCCTTTACAAATGTGTGGTTAGTACATTGAAATTGTTTGCATCAAATATTATGCAGGCAATCAAGGTAGAGTTTGGGCCATCTTCAAACAACAATTTTTTGCTAAATGAATGTACATGAAGCCTAACTTTCATGAAATTAGTAGCAACCTCTAAAGATGTCTTGAAAGCTTGGTGACTTATTATTAATTATTATTGGGCATAGATAAGTTACTGTGGCTCCTTAACAAGTTTGAAGTGTTTCTGTTTTTAATTTTCAATTTGAATTCCTATCATCTTGGCTGTAAACAAGCAATAGGAAACTAAGACAGTTTGTGAAAAATTGTAGGGCAAGGTCTGTAATAATTTCAGAGGCATGACCATAACTGATCTTAGTTCTGATGTAATGATTGTTTCTGTGTGTCTTTTGTTTTCCTAGCCTTACCAAAGATGTTACTAGAAGACCAAAGTACAGAGAATTGCTCAAGCATCCCTTTATCCTAAGGTATGAGGAAAAGCAAGTTGATGTGGGATCCTGGCTCAGTAGAATCTTGGCGCAGGCGCCACTG
>NC_142679.1:15573795-15576295 GCF_964200805.1 Pocillopora damicornis | reverse complement strand
CTTGTACTAGTACTAAGTTGTAAATGCTTACGTTAATAAAACTGAGCCGGAAATCATTTAATGGAGAAAATGATGTTTTCTTCATTTGTGCTGAAACGAATTCTGTAAATCGAGGTTATTTCAGATATAAGCAATAACTATTTACCGACGTGTAGGTGGCTAATAGTAGACATTTAACGAGCCGCGAAGTAGCTTGGCAAATATTCACTAATAGCCACGACACTGAGGCGAATAGCTGTTTTTAGTACACACTAAATCAGTGAGATAATATGGCACAAAAAGATGATTTTAATAATCAATTTATTCCTGTACGTGCGGCAGCGTGAAACTCGCGAGTTGCTCGGAGGTAAATAGCAAAGGATATTCAGAGTTTGAGTAGCCAGTCAGAGCACACCTTCAACGCTGTCCACTGCTTTAGTATATACTAATGACCTTTAACTTGTCGAAACCTTGTCGAAAACCATTGCATTAATTCTTGACATGGTTTCATCGTTTCAGAAGTTTCAAGTGAGAATGACTGTGACGAACAAGCGAAGGAAACAAGATGCACTTGCGGTAAAAACAAGAAAAATAAGTCAGTTTCAGACATTTTCTGTGTTTCTGGTAAATGCCCGTGCCACAAAGTGAACCACTCTTGTACCCGCTCGTGTAGATGTTACAATTGCAAAAATACGTGCAATTCCAATGAAGTTGTGAAGGTAAAAAAGAGTCTGAAGAGAGGCTGTAGGTGCGGAGTTGGACAAAAGAGCAAAGGGGACGGAGAACCAAATGCAAGTCACAAGTCGTGTCAAGACAGTCTCCGCAAGTCGAAGTGTCCGTGTGTAGCGGGTGACATGGGATGCACCGAAGTCTGCAGATGCTTTAATTGTGGAAACATTGTTCAAGCTCGAGCTGACCCGGGAAAATCCCCAAAACGAAAGAAGCGAAATAGGGCGACCGTCTCTCCATATAAGAGGAAAAAGGGATCAAAGTTCATGATAAGTCAAAATGCAGAGGTGGATTGTGGACCATGGAGAAACATTGAAACGCTTTGTTTGATGGTTTGCCGGGACGTGATGCTAAGTCAAGGACTTTCCATAAATTCAAAAAATTTGCGTGATTTGTATGATTTCGTGGCTAAGTCTCCTGCTGTTATGGAAATGTCTTTAAACATAGCTGCGAAGTCTACAGCACAGGTTGCGGCTAAAATAGCGCATCTAAGAGGCATTGATTTGTAAAATACACATAAGGTAGGGCTATCCTGTCCAGTGAAAGTTTTGAAGGCTTCACTTCTGCTACCTTTTAATTCCGCTCTTAATGATAAAAGAATGTTCTTCAAAAAGTTCAAAAAGTTACCCGTTAGATCTCATGTCCAATCAGACTTTTGAGCTTTCTCTTTAATGGATGAAAAACGCGAGAAAAGATGACTAGTGATTCACGATTTCTTATTCACACTGTATTAGGCCACAGAGAAATTACTAAGTAAATACAGCTTTGTGTCAAAACTGAGTGATTACCTAGATTTTGTACGACTATTTTTGTTCTTTTGTATCTTGTTATTATAACAAAAGATTCACGGTGTGCATTTCATGTTTATGTTGGAAAAGGTGTAACTAATCGTACGCGAACTCGTTCATATTGGATTGCTGCAGAATAAGTACAACTTGTTACATGTTTAACTGACCACAATAGTTTTTTTAATTACTCGTATACCAATGATAGTTCTGCATTCCCTCATTGACGGCATTCTCTCTTTCACTCTTTGTAAAAGTGTGTTATCAAAGAAATAAACACGTGATAAAGGCAATTTGTGAAATGCGAAAGAACAGGTACGTGGTTTCACAAACTTTATTTCTCACGGCCGTAGTAGACTAAGCAACTCCTTTAATTTAAAAACACCAATCTGTGAAACGAGCCCCTTTCAGGCCTCCTACTTAAATGGCATTGTGAAACTTTGGAATTACTCTTGTGCTATTGCTCCTTCTTCTAGTTTTTCGAGTCCGCTCTCCTTCCAGCTTTTCGTCAAACAAACACTTTTTGACTGCCTGAGACATTGACATTGACTAGCCCTGCACGTAGACACTAATTAGAACTTGCTCGTGCTACAAGCTAGAGGTGTAGTTAGTACTATGTTATAAACCAAATAAAGTTGTTAAAAAAGTTGTTAATTCAAATGGCAGGAATTGAAGCAAATGCATACATCAAGGTGAATATGATTAAATAAGCACTTATAAAAGAATATCAAGTCTTTCAGTTCTCTGTCGTAGGTAAGAGGGAGTAAGAGGGTAATAAGTAAGTCTGTCCGGTTGTCTCTGCAGGACATCTCGCCAATCCTGGTTTGTAAGATCCATTTGGTAGCGCGCCGCTGCACTCGCTCGACTTGTGCCTTCAGGGAAACCTGAGCGGGCGACCAGACTTGAGTAGCGCAGCAGAGTTATGACTTGACTAGCGATAAGGATGGCGCGCGCCGGGTAGACACGTCAGTTAGTAATGGACATGTCCGCTTTAGGAGCCTAAGGAG